>NC_046371.1:17062880-17148443 GCF_011125445.2 Fundulus heteroclitus | reverse complement strand
ACAGAATGTAGATGTAAAGTTGTTTCCAAACACGCAATGCATTTATGAGTTTCTAATGATTCCATATGGTATTCAGCTGGTCCCTTTAACTCCGTCTCTGTGTACCTGCAGTGTTTTAGGATGTGCCAGTCGATAGCCGTCTTAAGTCTCTATCTTCATAACCTGAAATCGGATCACTGTGATATGACTGTGATAGATCCTGTTGTTTGTGTTCTTATCTACAGGATTAGATGCACCCGCTGGAATAGCTATGAGATAACGTCTTCCACTTTGCCATTACCTGACAGGAAGAAGAAACAAGTAGACACATTTCCTAGAAAATACTCTGGAAAATAGCTTTTATTCTTTCATAAAGTCGTGATTTACCTAAGGGTGTCCTTCATTGCATTGTTGCTTTGTGTGAAATTAAATGGTCCTTAACTCAAGTATTGAGGGCCTGTCATCAAAATCATAGCGAATCACCAACAATAAGAGCCATAATTCACAAAAGTCTCATTAGCTTATGCAGAACTCCGTCACACTAAGTAACAGCATTATCAGAGGACAAATAGTGAGTCGTAAGACCCAAACAGGTTGGGTGCAAAAATATTTTCAAGTGAAGGTTTAGACAACATCCAGAACAATATCAGACCACTGACTTATGATTACTGAATCTAGGTGGTGGTGTAAACAAGAAGGAGAGGATTAATAAATAAAACCAATAAGCATGTATTTGTTTACTTTGGCTGAGATGAAAGGTGAATGTTTCTGACAGCATCATTTGAGCAACAGCAGATATAGATTGACAATCCCCGCAGAAAACCAACTTTCCTCGTGGCCTGAAAATATCAGATCAGTTTACACATTTATCCTGCCTCATAAAAGTTTTCATGCCTCTTCAGTTTTATCACATTTTGTCTCATTGCAACTACAAACCTCATTGTATTTTATTAGGATTTTTTGCGTATTTTAGTACGCAAAGTAACGGATAACTGTCAAGTGGAAGGAACATTCAAATAAAAATGCATTTGTATAGAGCCTCCCTTCCATTCCCAACCCCCACACCATCTTCACACCCGCAACCAACACCACTTTCCGAGCGCAAAAACTGGGAGTTCATCACAAAAGACATGTCATGACAGTTAAAAGATACCAGCGGAGACATCCAAAAGGTTTGCACGCAGTTTTGAAAACCGTTTGGTGGCTGCCATAGCCAACATGGGTTTTCAATATGGATTAATAACTCAGGTATAAATAATGTAAAGCATGCTGTAGCATCTTTATTTTAGTGGCAACAAAAGTTTTTTTTTTTTTTTCACAATTGTACTCCTTGGGGCTTTGATTGATATTTCAGGAGTTGCTTGAACAAAATAAGATAGAACAGGAAAAGAAAAAACATTGACATCCGCCATGAAGTAAGTCTAGATTTGCAGTCAAGCATCTGTATGTGAACATGTAATGATGAAGTAATGGGATGTGTTTTTCTTCTGTCCTCAAGTGTACTTCAGAACTGACAGTAAAACCCTGAATGGAAGTGTTGAGATCACACGAACGGCATATGGATCATTTTCATTCTGCTAGCATGGGGTTTGGATTAATTTGTTTAGGCCCTGCCGCAAAGTCAGAGTGAACAGATGCAGCAATGTTTGTAAGTTCTGCTTCTCCTTCTCGCCTCCGTATTTCCAGCTGTGAGCTAAGTGGAGATGTGGCTAATTACTCGGTTTACACTACAAACACAATTACACCCTTATGAGGAGTTACACGTTGAATATGCAGTACATATAGAACTCGGAAAGCTCTCTACTGTGCACCTCTTTGTGTATTGATTCATCACATGTGCATCACACCAGTTAAGTCTCAGGGTGGGGGATCTTCTCCAAATTCACCAGGCTGTATAATAATAAATGGCAGACTCAAACCCAATTTAAAGCAGGATCAACGGGATAACAAAGAGTTAAGGGAAGCATTTAAAAGAGCCAGCTCATCAGAAAATGCTGCATTATACTGAGCTTTTCAAGTCTTAGTATCTGATTTTGACTAAAACAATACAGCTCAACCCTCATAAATCTCTCTCCCAGAGGGATGTGGCTAATCACTGATGCACCACATGTCGGTGGCTCAGTTATTCAGCCAGATTAACAGTGCAGGGGGTATTCAGCACACAATGCTGCAGAACACATTCCTAAATACACAGCCCCAAAAGGTGGTAATTGAAGGTTCCTCACACAGCTCACTTTGAAAGGAAGAATAGCAGAGTAAGATTATAGTTTAGAGCAAATCAAATTTATTCAGAAAATGGGCTCAAAAAACAGAGTTTTATGTCTTTGAACAAAGAGTAGACAAAGAATACAACAAATAAGAAGGGGGTTCTTGTGAAACACACAAAATAAAAAGGAGAAGAAGAGCTACTTCTGTGCCTATAAACACCAAAAATACTAAAATTAGAATATACCATCATCATCTTTATCATTATTATATGGTTATCTCTAAAATTAAGCTTGGCGCACATGAATAGTACGGGCCCTAGTAGGGCTGCACGATATATAGAAAAAAAGAATAGAGATAAAACAAAATTCATATTGATCGATATCAATAATTATGGAAAAATTCAAAACACATATTTTAAGTGCAGCCCTAGCCATTTTATGTTGTTGCTTAATGACCTATTTTTGGATATAAAAAAACACAAAAACACTGAATACAAACTCAACCCTTTTATTGAACTTTATTCAGAACATTCCTGGATCTGCGTTTGTGATTGGTTGGGATGATTTAGTGACTGTGGTATTAACCTACACAATGGGCTAGAATGCAAGGAAGGAATGAAAGCAGAAAAACTGAAGGAAGAAAAACTATTCTTCTATTGAACTTTGTATTGACACTATTTTTTTTTCTATTGCACTGCGGGTCCATCGATCGATGTATATTATTGAATTATCGTCCGGCCCCTGGGCTCTAGAAAAGACCCTTGAAGCTCTCCACATGAGAGAATAGGCAGTGTGAAGACTCTCCCACCTGGGGATACAGAGAACCTTAGGAGCTATATTTGCAAGTACCTTTAATGCAAACTCAATTCTACGAAGCTTGTAAAGGCAAGAGAGGAAAAAGCATTTTTACATTGGCAAGGCAAGTTTATTTATAAAGCACATTTCAGTAATAAGACGATTCAAAGTGCAGGTCGCTTGCCGCAAGGCAAATGGTGATTTACATGCAATCTCCATGTAAAGGCACGATGAGAAACAAATTAACAGTCGGAATGTCAACAACATCTTCCGAGGGATGTGAATTGCGTGAATTGGGCAAATACAGTAAAGTAAAAATACGAATAGGGACAATGGAAAGTCACGCGCAGCTGTTGCGAATAAACAATATGAACTTTTCGGTCAATTTACGTCCTGCTAAGGGTCCTCCTTGTCTATCTATTTAAGCGAGAAAATGTTTTCATGTTACATACTTAGACAGTACAACTGTGTGTTTGTTCATTCTGGAAGTTAAGGACACATATTGACATTAATAAATCACAGAGACAGAATTCAAAGTTACTCAAAATGTATTAAACGAGTTGAATAGTACAAAACATGTATTGATGCATGGATCTTCCTCGCTTCCACCAACAGCTGGCGCCTTTAGCGAAATAACATTCTGACTTATCTTTACACAGTGTTATATGAAATTTCTGTGGAATTATCTAAGCCCTGAAAGTGGGATACAGGCAGCACCGGTGCCTGCCCACACAACAGGAGATCAATGAGAAAAATGTGCCCTGTTCACATTCGGTGTAAACGCACTTTCAGTGGGTGAGTTCCCTAAGTCTTTGTTTTTCTAATGCTTTACACTGCCACTACAGGATTTGGTCCTTCAGTCCACTGGGAGAGTAAGATATCCCAATCTATTGTGTAAGAAGAAGCAGTGAGATCCAAAACCAAAGGGATGGCAAAATCTGTATTTAACTACAGCCAGAATTGCTAACTAGTGATACAATATTTAAAAAAACTTGTGGTTTCTGCATTATGCACAGCTTTAAATCCCACTGAAACTTTTCTGGAATGCTATTTGCATTTACAAAGAATTGAAATTATACTTATTACTGAAGTGTCGTTTTGACTGTTAGATAAAACATTCCAGGGCAGTAAACTTTCCACAAAAAGTGACTTTGTATTGCTCTGTTCCTAAAAACAGAAATAGTACTTTTAATACATTTTGTATGTTTCAGTGAACAAGAGCAGAAGGAAGATAAGATGAGCAACGTCACAGCTCAAGTCTTCATTCATTGCACCTTCATGTCTTTGTCCTCCAACGAAAATGATGTTTGCCCTTCCACTGACTGTCCCAGTTTTGTCAGGAAAAGAAAGTCACATTGTTGGAGGACACACAGTTTCCTGTCAAAAAGTAATTTTATAAAGAAGCTGCATTCTTGGTTTAAAATATATATATATATTTTTCAGACTAATGTGCCTCAGGCTGTTTTCACTGCTCATAATGTTGTTCACCAATTTTCTCTCTGTCTTAGTTTGTGTGTCTGGTCCTGACCCTCCTGTCTTGTTCTGCTTTCAACTCTATCCTCATACTAAATCTGATTTTACTTTGGCATTTTTAAACTTTTTTCCCCATTTGTTATTATATTATCTATTGTGTACTTGTCACTAGTCATTGGTATGTATTTAAATATCCACTGTTTTGCATTTACAGTCCTATTAAATTTGAAGAAGCATTCTGATGAGGCTCCTTTTTTCAGATTAAAAGTACCTTTTGCGAATAAACTTTATGCAGGCATTAGCATACTTTTCATTAAGCACATGTGTCTACATTTGAAATGTTTTATTTTTGGTCTGATGTAATATTATAATCTTGAAAGTCATATTTTTTTTAGCTGTGTTTGGAAAAATCATAAGAATTAACAGGAGCAAAAGGTTAAAACATCAGCCTATGTGTAAAGAATCTATATAATGTGGTTAATTTAGTGATTTGAGCTGATGAAAATTAACATTTAAATGATATTCTAGTTTATTGAATGGGTCTGTATATACAATATTATAGCTTTTATCTTACTAGTTCTCCTGTTCAGGGACAGCGGGTGAAAAATAGTCCTTTGGCTAACTCTGGTATATTTGCAGCAATAGTATGTAAGTACAAAGTCCCTGTTAGATAAACCTATTCTATTCTAAAACACACACTAGGACACATATGAAGTATGGAAGTGTTTCCCTATTGTTTAAACTCTATATAAAATAAACTCTATATAAAATGAGAACACTTTACAAGATTTCTGAGATTTGGAAGAATAATCCAGTGTGTATTAGTGCTATTTTGATACAAGATGCTGGAATACACCAAGACAGACAGGCAATCAGCTTCTATACACATTAAGCCTAAAATGTATTATTAAGGAATAAACTTAGAATGAATACTGTAAAATGCACATAAAAGCTTAAATCCTGCAAGGCCATTCTAACAGTTATAAAATTGTAAAATTATTTGATATATTAGACTATTAACCATCCTGCTGGAAACAGTTTTTCAGTCTTCTACATTGTATGTGCTTAATAGATAAACATTTTTATCTAGACAAAGATAGCCTGAGTAAATACAGAAAAAGCAGTTCTCGAAAAAAGATTTCAACTATCCAAAACAACCCAGTCTTATGTAAAAAAGTATTGACCCGTAAACCTAATAACTGTCAAAACTGTGTTTCTTTGAGTGGACCCGAGTGCAGACAGCGAGACAGAAGCAGCACACCGAGTAAAATAATTTTAAAAGAAAAAAACTTGTCAAAAAAGTAAACGGAGGCATGCTTGGCATGAACACACTAAATGATATGAAGGAAATGACAACATAATAATCCATCAGAACAATCCAGCAAGGAGCAATGTGGAATTTAAATTGCAGTGGAAACAGGTGGGAAGCATGACTGTGATGAGAAGGCAACAGATGGATTGAATAAGCTTAATTGGATGGGGGAGGGGGGTAGGCTATGGCTGAGGTGAGAGGCTGAACTAAAGATGAATGGAGTTGAACAGAGATACAAGGACACAATATGAGAACACAAGCACAAGACCCCAAGTAAAAATTAATTAAAGTATAAACTAGAAGGCTTAAAGTAAAGAGATGCATTAACATGGTAAAACATCTGACAAATATAAACACGTAGAAGTGAACTGATATGGCAAAACCCAAAGGGCAGAAAATAACTACAGCATATATGGCAAGGCAAGTTTATGTACAAAGCACTTTTCAGAAACAAGAAGATCCAAAGTGCAGTAACAAGACATTGTTCTACAGGCAAGACGTATAGAACATCATAAATGACAAGAAAAACATGAATCTAAATAAAAAAAACATAACTGAACACTTTAAAATTGTTACAGTCTGTGTTTCCCCTAGTAAGAACATCTGGCATCAATCCTTTGTGACAACTATTAATCGGGCAGTTACATCGCTTTGGAGGAATCTTGTCCTTCTTTTTTTGGTGAATTGTTTAAAATATGCATCAATGGAGGCTTTCATGCGCAAACAGCCTGTTTGAAGGTTATCCCATTGTATCTTATATAGATTTCAGACTGGACTTTGACAGGGACTTTCCGAAACCTTCACTTGCTCTTTTGTTGTTGTATTTGCCATTCAGAGCTGCACCTGTGTGTTTACTTATGAACGCTTGTCCTGCTGCATAACCCAAGTGCCCTTGAGCTCAAGGTCACCAACTGTTGACTGTATATTCTCCCTCTGGATTTTCTGGAAGATAGCAAAATTCATGGTTCCATCCAAAATGGCAGGACGCGCAGGTCCTGACACAGCAAAGTAGCCCCTGGGCCTCCCGGTAGGCTACCACCACTATGTTTGACCGTAGTGTATAATGTGGGGGGAGTTTTATGCCAGATGGAGCTCGACAAACACCTTCCATAAACTCACTCTTTTGTCTTGTTCTTTTGGGCAAATGGGAAACAGCTCATGTGGGTTCTTTTCGGTCAGCTGTGGTTTTGGCCTTAGCAGTAGCACATGGAATACATTTTGCCCAGTTTATTCCTTGGTGTTGGTACATGAATACTGGCCTTCACTTAAATAAATGAGGCCTGCGGAGCTTTAGATGTTTTTCTGGCTTCTTTGTTGAGCTCATCTGTGAGTTGCTAATGAGTTCTAGAATTAATTTCGGTAGGCCCACCATTTTGTTCACCACTCATGTTTATTTTATTTGTGGATAATGGCCCTGGGTGACCGCTCCATTCTGTTCATGTACGTGCACATCCGGCCGACAGAACAACTATGTCGTTATTTTAAAGGAGCTATAAGTTCAATTCAATTCAATTCAATTTTATTTATATAGCGCCAAATCATGAAACATGTCATCTCAAGGCACTTTACAAAGTCAAGTTCAATCATATTATACAGATTGGGTCAGATTATACAGATTGGTCAAAAATGTCCTATATAAGGAAACCAGTTGATTGCATCAAAGTCCCGACAAGCAGCATTCACTCCTGGGGAACCGTAGAGCCACAGGAAGAGTCATCTGCATTGTACATGGCTTTGCTGCAATCCCTCATACTGAGCAAGCATGAAGCGACAGTGGGAAGAAAAACCACCCATTAACGGGAAGGAAAAACCTCCGGCAGAACCGGGCTCAGTATGAACGGTCATCTGCCTCGACCGACCGGGGTTACAGAAGACAGAACAGACACAACAAGAGAGACAAAAAAGCACAGAAGCACACATTGATCTAGTAATCTGTTCTACATTAGATGGTAGTAGCGGGTGAGCCGTCTTCTCTGGATGATGTCACAGTTAACAGAACGCCAGACCAGGTGTACCTACTATGAAGAGAAAAAAGTGAGAACAGAAAGTTAAAGCAGAAATGACAACACATAATGCATAATTGAAGAACAGTAGAACTCAATATAGTGAGAAAATTAGATCCTGATATACTCCAGTAACCTAAGCCTATAGCAGTAAAACTATAAAGGTAGCTGAGAGTAACATGAGTCACTAGTTATAATTTTTGTCAAAAAGAAAAGTTTTAAGCCTAGTCTTAAAAGTAGACAGGGTGTCTGCCTCACGGACCAAAACTGGGAGTTGGTTCCACAGGAGAGGAGCCTGATAGCTAAAGGATCTGCCTCCCATTCTACTTTTAGAGACTCTAGGAACCACCAGCAAGTAAGAAATGTACTGTAAAATAAAGCAAAATCATACACAATTGTCACCCAGGATGGAAGTAACATTCCCTGTAAACAATCGGTCCTCTCCATCAACAGTGTCTTAGTGACGTTTTGCTCCTTTCAGACCTAGAGGTATGGTCTGGAACTACTTCGGTTCAGAGTGAAGCCCGTGATTAGTTCTTGGTTCCTGAGCCAATCATATTAGAGTTCCCAGGGTTCCCAACACAAAGCGCAGCATTTGGTATTTCATCTTGGCAAAAGGAGCAGCAACCTGCAAACATGGAAGCCAGTAAGAGAAGCGGACCAGAAATAAAACAGAATACAACATCAGATAACTATCCTGTGTAAGTAAAAACTCACAACAGCAATCCATCCATTTTCTGACCCGCTTAATCCCACATGGGGTCATGGGTGCCTATCTCCAGCGTTCACTGGGCAAGAGGCAGGGTACACCCTGGACAGGTCACCAGTCTGTCACAGGGCAACACAGAGACAGACAACCATTCTCACACACACACACCTAAGGACAATTTAGAGAGGCCAGTTAACCTAACAGTCATGTTTTTGGACTGTGGGAGGAAGCCAGAGTACCTGGAGAGAACCCACACATGCAGAACATACAAACTCCATGCAGAAAGATTTGAACCCAGAACCTTCTTGCCGCAAGACAACAGCGCTACCCACTGCAGCACTGTGCAGTCTACAACAGCAACACATCGTTTGAAAATGCCATTTTAGATTGCTTTGACTGACAAGCTGTTGTACTGATTTTAGCCACAAAGTGTCAGTATTACTTATAGCTCCTTTAATTAATGAGAATAGTTCCACATTCTCCGTGATTACTCCAAAAGTTCACAGTCAAAATACAGCACTTTAAATTGTCATGTTACTGGACAGTGCTATATAAATAAAGTTGCCTTACCGCATAGAACACCTCCAGTTTTCTGCTCCATACCAGTCACCCTGGCTCCGGTCGGGTCAAGCTCCACAATTACAATGATGGCAAACAGGAAAAAAAACCATAAACAACCTCCAGTTTGTAAAATTTTAATGCTGTAAATGGAGTTAGTTAACCACAAATGAAATATATTTATATATTTCATTTATATATATTTTTTCAATTCACAATAAAATTAACTGGTTTATTTAAATATTGGATACAATATTGGATCATGTAATATCCCTCTGGGATTAATAAAGTATTTCTGATTCTAATTCTGAAACCACTTTTTTGCACCATATAAGGAAGCGGTTTCGTCATTTCAACATTTAATTTGAAATGTGGTAATCCTCTCCAAATAGATGCATTGTGCTTGTAATGATGATGATCAGACATGCTCTCTTCACGCTCCAAGAAATGTTCGACTGGAGATAGGTGGCGTAGTCGCGGATGTAGTTGGCTTTGCTTTTCACGGACTCACTGAGGCGGTCTGTAACGGAGTGGACACGTGCAGGAGTGGATGATGTGGAATTATGGAGGAAGACATCCCTATGTAACTTTCCTTTTCTGAGATCTTTTGGCATTATTAACCTTTTTTCAGAATATATTTTGATTGTACAGGTCAGGCAGTAATCTGTAGTGGGTCTGCCTCATGAAACTGAAACAACAATTTGGTTAATCAAAGTTAATTTGTGATTTAACAATAGAAGCAATTATATTTTCATATAAAACCATCTTGGTTTGAATAGCTTTTCCCCTTTTAATAAATGTAATCATCATTTGTAAAAACCGCTTTCATCTTTGTCTGAAATTAGAATTAGTTTGATGTGTGAAATACATGCATGACAAAAAAGCACAAACTGAAAAAGAAAAATCTGCAACGGGCCCATACTTTGTTCAGACACCGTACAAAGGTTTCAAGAATGTTTTATCTGTGAAAACCTGGTCAGATTGATTTTGCCCTCCAGAACATTGTGATTATATTTCAACAAGATAAATAACAATGTTTAAAACAAACATGTTCATTTGACTCCTATGTTCTACCAATCTAAGTATTTGCAGAAAAAAAAAGGTTTTATAAGCCAAGAAGAAAATTTACCAAAAGAGCTCTCAATAACATCTATTATGTGTAATGGAGCTTAAGCGAAAATTCAAACTGAAGAAACTCTATTGCCTACCTCCATCAATCAGAGACTCATCCACCTCCGACACAAGCCAATCAGCTTTGAACTGCTCCTCCTCAAAGTCAATCAGCATCCTGGGTTCATCTTAAAAAAACTCCACATCCTTGTCTCGGCCTTCTCCTCAGCGAGCAAGCGGTGGCTGCGCGTGTCTGGTTTGGACTCTGTTGACCGGTTTCAACCCACCTCCATCCCCTTCTCCACCATCGTACCAAGCTCCGCCTGGCTTTCCTACGGTCCTCCTTCAACCTCGTCCCTATCAGAGTGTAATTCATCCCAGACTCTTACGGATTTCCCAGTCACTCCTTAAAACGGTCTGGCAGAAGACCGCCATGTTGAGCCTGGTTCTGCCAGAGGTTTCTTCCCAAAGGGGAGTTTTTCCTCTCCACAGTCGCTTTATGCTTGCTCATCATGGACAGTTCATGCAAACCTGTGTTTATCCAAGTTGGACATCTAGCTCAAACAGATCATCATATGGACTGAACCAACTTTATTTATCTCCACTCCACCATCAGTTTCAGGCCTGGGGGGAAATATCCCTATTCTCATATGCCCGTTTATGCATATTGAAGTATAATTCAGCGTGAATTTTTCCTGCCGAGGTCTGAGCGCCAAACTCTTAAAATATTGTGTCAATAAAATTCTTCTAATTGCCTTTTCTTTCTGTGTGAGTTTTTCAGATTGAATTAGGAAAATTCAGGATTTACAACACCCCTCATATTTGCTGCCGCTCCTGGTAAAGATGTGCAAATCAGCCTTAAAAGAAATAACCTCTTTAAAAGAATTTGAATAATCCAACCTTTCATTTCAGCACATTTATTCAGTGGGGAAAAAGTCCACACTAATGTTTTTTTTTGGCAAAATCACAGGTGCTACAATTGTTAAAACCCCTAAGTAATCCCATAAAATAATGTAACTGCTGCATTTTTTCCTTTTTTGGTTTAATTTAAATTTCTGATTTTTTTTCACATTTCTCTTTCCTTGGTGAATAAATATTGTGTGACACAGGCCAGTTTAGCCACTCTTCAAAGTGGTAAAGACAGTACAGCTTGCATCCAAGTAAGACAGATCTGTATTAATCTTCATAAGTTAAAACGTACATCCGCTGTTAAAGTGACATTTAAAAAGTTTAACATACGGTAACTGGAACTTAGGCAGGACACTGGCAAATTATTCTGACTAAGAAAGATGACTTATTTTAAGCATTTACATGTTTTATCAAAGGTGCAAATGAATATGGTGGATGGTAAAAAGGGCCGATTGAACAATTATTATGTAGGGTGAACTTCAAACCCAAAAATGTGATTCTTTACTCCATTGATGAGCCAACTCAGACCAGGTGATTTTTTTTTTATGCAAGTTTTCAGGGCAAAATCTGAGTTTCTAGATGATATGAAATCAAAAAACGTTTTAGCACCAAAAATAAATATTTATTTACTCCATGTAACTACATGTTAGGATTTCAGTTCAAGGTGGTAATGCAAGAAGTACAGTTTTTTTTTTCACTGAGGATAATGCATATACATTTGATAGAAGTAGATGGAACACAACTGGGTTTTTATTATTATCACAAACTCTTTTGAGGCTCTGTTACAAGTGAACCTGATGGGACGTGTGCAACCTCTATTTAATGCATGTGTTGTGATTGCATGTTGATTAAATGTCATTTCATAATTTGTTCCCTGAGAAAATGATTCATCCCTGTGAAGGAGAGCGGACAATCATGCAGTCTTTTAGTTCCTTGGCAAGAAATGGTTTCTCGCGCAGACGAAGTAGAATTTTCTCCCCTTTCCTGATCTCATTTGCATAATTAGAAATATTTTCTTGACTCAATCACCACTTTACCGTCAGTATTCTGTAGCCATTCATCTGTTTTCCTTTCAAAACTTGCACTGTGCTATTTTTATTGGATAAAAGCTGCACTTACTTTTTTTTTTTTTGCTCTAATGGGTCCCTGGGGCTGTGTGGGGACCAGACTGACTTGTTTCGAAGACAACTTTTGGTGATGTTAAGCCACTTAGTCATACAACCAGGATGACAAGATGAGAGCTCCTCTGGTGTGCCAGAAAGTAAATTGGAGGGAGATGCTATCAACACAGGAGCCCAGCAAAAAGATAACCAGATGATGGGTACAGTAATCTTTCACAGAGGCCAGGAAGGCTTTATGCACAAAGCCAGAAAGCAGATATTAAGGGTTTTCAAGCAGGTCGACTGGGCAAAGCAGCGACTTCCTCTTAAGTCCTAAAACTTGTAGGAAGCCTGAATATTCCTGGAACAGGGATGTCAGGTCAGGCTGGATTGGAAAGCAGACTTGAAAGTATGGTGTATACCGAGATGCTGGCAGAGACCACTAAAAGTGTATCAACATCCAACTGATCCTGTGTATCATCTGCTGGGAAGGACGTTGTGCCCTCAACAATAGTTCTTCTTGAGCTTCACTGCTGGATGAATAAGTCATGATCCTCTAAAATGGTTAAACTCTTCAATGACTGTAAGGTTGGAAGTCTCTTCACCTTAAAAAAAATCTAATTAATCTCCTTTTGCCAGGTTGGCTTGACACCCTCTAAAGAAGGTCCTGGGTTCAAATGCTGGTCTGGGGACTTTTTTGCATGGAGTTTGAATGTTTTCCCTCTGTAGGTTCTCTCCGGGTACTCTGGCTTCCTCCCGCAGTCAAAAAAAAACATGGATGTTAGGTTAGCTGGTCTCTCTAATTTGCCCTTAGGTGCGAGTGTGTGCATGCAGGGTTGTTTGTCCAGCGTGTCTCTGTAATGACATGTGGTAGGCTGGCAATCTGTCCAGGGTGCAGCCTGTCTCTGGCAGGCTGCACCCTATAACCACTCCATGGAAAAGTGGTTATAGATAATGGATGTCTATACATGAACAAAACTCAACTGTTATCTTTTAACCTTATGATATCATAAGGGAGAGGACACATCACCTTTAAAAACAAAAACTTAAAGAAATTGACCAATCAGCAGGAAAGTCCCATATCGTCTGAGCAAGGGATTCAACAGGCAGCAACTTCAGATCAAATCTTTCTACCTATTGATTTGATCCAGCTTTGTGCTTGTAGTGCAGAAAAGACATTGACATTAAATGTAAATGACTTTATTCTCTACCCCAAGCTTAACATTTTTATCAGGAGTGAACGAGCCATTTTAAAATCACGTGACAGGTGTTTTCCTATGGCAGCTACTGTAACCTAAGAACGCCTCTCAGCTGAAAAGTTGAACGTCTACTGTTCATTCAGTCTTTCAGCACTATCACTGAGTCATGCAGTCTCATTGTTACCCGGTGTTATACAAGTCAATGCTTTTACCTCTCCAACTCACTGTTTCATAAGGATTTCCCTGTACATTCGTCAGTTATGACCTAGTCGTGTTCCTTTACTTTAGAATATATGTTTAATCCAGGCTCTGATGAAAGCTGAATCAAACTTGTTTCAGAGCTCTATTAGCATACATTAAACCAAGGTTTCTATGAAAGTCTACAGAAGCCGTACAAATGCAAAAGTGTCTTCATTTTGAAATCTTGTAAAATATAATAACAGCAAGGCCACCACATATTAAATGTTGTCAAAACAAAACTTGCATGCAAATACTTACACAATGTTTAATTAAATGCATTAAACGTGTTACTACGGGTGTGGGAGCTTTAATGTCCTTAACACATCCTCCAACTCACAAGTCTTCTGAATAACAACTGTTTTTTTTTGTTTTTTTTGCTTGGTCTCACTATCATCAGTCTGATTAGAATCCCCCTCTCTTCCGTTCTTTGCCATCTCATTTATCCTGCACCTTCTGCTAATGAGTTCAGCTTAATCGTGTATCCCATTTCACTTGGAATCGTACAAAATGCTGAAATCATTCACAGGGAGATTTTACTTCTGTAAGGGTAATTATTCTCTCACTTTATATAAAAAACCTACAGCTGCTCTTTTTCTGACAATTTGAGAATCACCGTGGATTATTTCCACACAAAGGACTAGTGCTTTTTGACAAGCAATTGGGGAGAGGGTCGTTATACTTTAGAAGTGCTACATATAGGAATAATGACATTTTTCATGACTGATACTCTTGTAGTGAATGTTTTTCAAAGGGATAATGGGTTATTGTGCTGCTGAATGATTGCAGAAGGACACCATTTGCAAATTATAATGTTCATCTAATCAATCCTTCAGCACACGTTTCAGTAGCAAAGACAATCAGAGAGCTAAAAGGATTAAATGCTGTACGTTCTGAGCTCTTATCATGAACAAGCAAATGAATCTGTGAAACTGCTGAAATGATGGACTTATTTATTAATTATTTCTCACTGACTGCCTTTTAGGAAAAAAACACCTAGGAAGTGTCCTGCATTTAGGGTTAGATAATAACTTATAGACTATTCGTGCTCCAGAAACATCATTCTGCTTTGGAGAGTTTGTGTAACCAGTATGGTGTGCCTTCATATTCTGCCCCCTTTATTCTGATACCCCTATATAAAACCAATGCAAAGAATTACATCCAGAAGCCACCCATTAGTAAAACGTCCAAGTGTGTGCAATATAGGAGTATAGACGCTGTTCTGTCAAGATATCAGAAATTTGTTTGAGAAGACTAAAAAACAAACAGTATCTTAAAGAGCAAGGGACACACTGGAAAAAATCTGTTTTAAAGGTACATGTCAGGGTTCTCTGTTTCCGTGCTCTCAGTTGGCGGGCAGGCGTGGCACACCTGCGGCTAATTTGGTAACCCTTGTCTCTGGCTTAAAAGGAGTGGACAGACAGCTGGAAGACGCCAGAGTGTTACCTCGTCGTGGTATGCCTAGGCCACAGATCTGCCTCCAGTGCTTCATACGTGTGAGTTTTTGGAAACCCTGTTTTTGGATTAATCTGGTCTCCTGTCTTCTCCGGTTCGTCGTGTTTTGGATTTACTCACCTGTGTTGGCTCCGTGCACTGAGGACCAGTCATCCGAATCCCAACCCGCTCAGATTTTGCTCTGGCATCTCCACTCTTATTCCTTGGTCTTACCAAGCCGGGAGAAGTAACTATCTCTGGTGGCATACAAAGTTATCATGTCCTGCTGGCCTATTAGTTGTTATTTTGGTGTTTTATGCTTTCTTTTCGTCTAGTGTTACTGCTTGTTAGTAAATAAAGCCCTTTGTGTATATTTATAATAACAACGGAGGTAGGACAGTGCGCTGGCGATAAACAAGGAAACAGCAAATGGCTGTTAGTATCTCCCAGCAAAGTGGGAGATGCTAACAATCAAGAAATGTCCAAGATCCAGTATAAAAAAATGCAACTGAAGCGGACGAGGTTCAGACTTGACCGCAGAGTTGATTGACGTGAGTAAACGTCCTTATTAATATTGTGATAATAGTAATAGCAATGTACTTCTTAGCCTCTACAGTCTCAAGTACAAACAACATTACAAATAGCTCATTTGATTGATTGGTTCTTGCTTTGATGCTGTTTCTCTGTGTCCGTTTATGAACGGGAATTTTCTTTCTCCTTGATGTTCTGACATGAGGCTTTTAGAGTTACTGTAGATTGGTTCATTTAATTAATAACAGCTGGTCTTTGATCACGCAAGCTGCCGCTTTACCGCAAGGAGTTGCCGGGGTGTCAGGCTCGGTCCGGCATTATTTAGTAGTAATATTGTAGCCGCCAAATGGCTTTCTGATAGTTGAGGTACTGCCGGTAAATGGCATCACGTCTGATCATCACGCCATTTCTGGGGTTTTATATAGCCTCAAAAAGGACTATCAAAATACTATTAGGTTGGACGCTTGGTGTATAGAACCTTATTTTATCATGATCATGATCAAACATTTTTGGTCTTTTTTTTATAAGCATATAACAGAGAAATGGTCAACCTTCCCATGGTAACTCTGGAAGACTGTAGAGATTGACAGCTCAGCTGGAAGAATCTGATAACAGATTAACTATTACTTACTCCACCAGTCTGCATCAACTGTAGCTTCAGATGGGTCTCGGACACCTAAAGCTCTGACACGTGAGGTGGCCAATCAAATCAATTTGTTGAGGCTTTGCTCCCGTAATCACTTACATTTGAAACACTTGAACGACATCAGAAGCCCTCAACTGCTTCAAATGTCAAAGGTTCAAAGATGTTGAAATGCTGTTTGTCGTAGAGTAGGGTATCCCTATTTGGTGGCATGCATTGCTCATTACATGAAAACATACTGTGCCAAATTCCGACATATATTTTGAATTTACACCAGTCCCACATGGAAATGACATCCGTCTGTATTTGTAGGACACATCTCATAAATGTTGCAGGAGGTTTTAAAAGATCATAACACAAATAGAACTGAAGAATATGACATGGTACAATCACTGCTGAGAAGAATACTGAAACAGGAAAACGTCAAGTGGTAAGAATACTTTATCACGGTACTCCATGGAATTCCATAACACTACAGAAACTTAAAAAAAGCTTTCTACTTCTTTACTGGTAGATAACATAGGATTCATATAGTAACCCGTTGCTCTATGATTCAGTGCTTCCACTTTATAATTTATTATAAGCTAAACTGAGATGATTCGTGATCCTAGTTCCCTTTGGAAAATATGATATTTGGAGAATTGGGAGCATTTTGTAAAGTGAATGTGCAAATCCGCACATAAGGCTGTTTTAGAGAGTTCATTGAGGTCAAGGTAACAAAGAGAATATTGAGATATTCTTTTATTCATTGTCTGTGCTTCGATTGTTCTTGAGATTAAGTGGATTCCTTCCTTTGAACCTTGAACAATTTTTATGTTTGGTTGAGAGCATTGTTCTATGCAGGCAGCGGAAATTTAAGAACGATGCTGCCACTCAGGTGACTTAGGTTTCCTTTTATCTTACTGAGATATCAGGAGAACAGCCTCTCAACTGTGTGTTTCTCTTCCCTTTTTCAGATTTTAACCTCACCAACACATCAGCTATGGTAGTATGCATGTATAGAGTGACAAACTGTGAGTTTTGACTTCATCTAGAGCCCGCAAAGAGCAATTTAATGTGTTACTTTTCACCCACTTCACTAAAAACTCCCTTGACAATTCTTGTTAAATTTTTTCTTACTATATATATGCGCAGCACATTTCTCTATAAACAAGAGCAGTGTTGGCAGCAGTTTGGTCTTCACTGAGCAGGTTGAATGGCAGGGCTGAGGGTTTAGAGATTTTCTAGCTGCAGGTCACACTGCCTTACACTGCCACCAGCAACGTAGCAAGGGAGTAATCTCCTGCATTTGTTTTAGGTTTATTTTCCTTGTCCTATATGCATCATATTTTAATATTAAAGATAACCTGAGTAAACAGAAGATGTGGTTTTCAAAAGGTAGATCTTTTTCTTTGGGAGGGGGCAAACAAAGCTCTATCAAAAAAACGCAATTACCCTCCTTTTTAAATCATGAATTAACTATAATTGTTTTGTTCAATTTCCACATCCAGTGCTGATTACTGCTACAACTGTGGAATTAGAAAATTAATTAAATAGAACCTTTCCTAAATCTATCAGACTGGAAAGGTTTCTAAAGGAATTTCTAGGGCTTTGTTACTACTTCAACCACACTGAGAGCAAGTATCTACCAATGGAGAAAACATCGACTGGTGGCGAATCAACCCCTAAGTGGAAAACCTACCACGACCACTACAAGAGATCATTCATGACTCATCCAGGAGGTCACCAAGAAACCCAGCACAACATTTATAGCACTGCTGGTCCCACTTGTCTCAGTTTGGGTCTATGTTCACAATATAACAATGGGTAAAGTATTTGGGAAAAATAGTTTCCATGGACCAATTTCAAGATGGAAACCTATGCTGACTAAAAAGAAAACAAAGAGCCATCCAGCATTTGTTTAAAAAAGACTTTCAAGAATAATAAAAAGAGGAATTTTATAGAAGGTGTATACTACCAGTCAAAAGTTTGGACTCACCTTCTCTTTCAATTGGACTTGAAGGGTGACGTAACAACTGCATTGCATTGTGGGATATCTGGGCATCTGGAAACTAGCTTCTGATTGTTTACACAGCTTTCATCCACATTGCTTTCTTTATTTTCTGTTCTTTTGTTTATTAAAAGTTAAAAACATGGTGCAAACATGCTGTCCAATTAACCGTCACACTGGTTCATGCGATTGCTTCAGGAAAAAGAACGGTGGGTTGAGATTTTTCATTTTTCCAACATGGAATCAAAGCCAAGGAGCTTGGATCTCGGCACTGACAAAGAGATGCTAAACAGACTGTGGATAGCAGCCGTGAGATGACCAAATCTCTCTTTCAATGTCATATCCCGATCTGTGTGTGTTCATGAAATTTGCAGACTGGCAAGTTTGAATCAAAGTTTATTATGCTGTTTTGCATGGAACTTTTAGCAGGATGTTAGCACTACCCTAACCAGCTAAGGGTAGCAAACAAAGTGGAAAGGAGACCCTCTGTTTCCTTAATGAGTAGGAGATTAATTTAGACTTTACATCATAAACTGTCCTCACTCTTTGGGAGTTAACTGATATTTCATCATAGCCAAAGTAATTTTAAAAGTAATAATGGGCATGTGTATTTCTCACAGGCTATTATGGCGTTTTAGCAGGCTGCTAGTGCTAGCATAGCCAGCTAAGGGTAGCAAACAAAGTGTAATTAAAGGAGACCCTTTGTTAAAATCCCTTGCTTCATAAACAAATTAACCAAAAAGCCTCTAAATATTTCCAACATAAATGCAGAGAGGATACCAGGCTTAAAATAATTTAAAACAAATTTGTGCAAATTTAAGCTGAGGAAGAGCACTTTGAGGTTAAGGTGTATTGGCAGGTCATGTAAATCATTTCTCCAGTTATCATACTCATATGATCATTCCCACCAATCCTAGAGATTTTATCTTGAGTTAATGAGCCTTCGGAACAGGGTCTAGCTTGCCTTGGTACAGTCTACCACTTATCTCTTTAGTACAGTCAATTTTTTAAGCACGTTGAGTTTCTATCTCCTACAGCATCCGAGTCAACAGTGTAATCAAAAGCCATTGCCCAGGAAAATGGTGACCGCTTCCCACAATGCATTGAAAAATAATGTGCCCTTTTGACCATCATGGATTGTCTTTGTTTTTATTATTACTTTTGGGAACTCCATCAAGACAGTTGGAAAACTTCAGGTGACTATCCTCATGAAGGTCACTAAGAGAAGGTCGAGAGTGACCAAAGCAGCAGTCAAAACGGTATGTGTGTGTGTGTGTGTGTGGGGGGGGGGGGGGTATATAAAAGATGTCTTGAGCTCTTGTACAATTTTGTGTTTGATACACAGTTGAATATATTTTGAGTCATAGTTTTGATGTCTTCACTATGTATCTGCGATGTAAAAAGTCCCAAAAATAAGAAAAAGCCACTGAATCACAAAGGTGAGTCCAGACTTTTGACAGGTAGTGTATGTTGTGCTACATTGAATGTAGGACTAATGCAGCATTTCAGAAAAAGAAGCTCATACCACAGTCACACATGGCATTGGTAGGGTGATAGTCTTGGGATGCTTTACTGCTTCAGGGCCTGGACAATTAACAGTAATTAAAGAAGCCACAAATTCTGCCATCTAAATCCATAAGGACAATGTCCGGCCATAAGATGGTGACTTTAAGCTCGTTCACACTTGGGTAATTGCCGAGAACAATGACGGTAGCAAATCCTCTCCTTAATGGCTAAAAAAGGAGCTAAATTATGGTTTTGGAGTCACCTGGTTAAAGTCTGAACTTCAAACAGACTTTGATGCTCTGTCAAGACCCTAAACATGCTTTTAATACATGAACACCCTCCAATATGGCTTTATTAAAACCATTCTGCAAAGAATAGAGACCCATAATCCCTCCACAGCCATGTTAAAGGGTCATTGCCAGTTATTACAAACTTTGACTGGCAGTTTGTGTGGCCCAGGATGGAACAACTAATGTGAAAATTACTTTTTTCTCTCAGGGCTGGGTTGTCTTGGATAACTATTTTTTTCCTTGATTATAAAATAATCATTTATTTTGTATATAATCAGGTTGTTTTTGATTATCTGAAACCTTTAGGTGTGGCAAAATATTGAAATATTCACAATGTTTATGTTATGTGCAGCACAAACAGTTCATAACGGATGGAAATAGTGGAAAGGTAGCATTAGGATATTGGTATTATAGCCAAAAGAATATTATATAAGGATGTTATTTTTGTTGCGTGTGTCATTTGGCTGGGTGGTGCTGTAGTCGAATCGTCTGGGATTTCAGAGACCGCTGGGCAGAAGTAGGACACAAAGACAATGTAGGTTGGAATTTATGAGGAAGCACGACTATCTGTCAGGAACAATTCACCAGAGACAAAAAAAGGGTGTGTATTTCCATGCATGTGTGCAAAAACCCAAACATTAAAACCTGAGCACTTTGTGTGTGTGTGTGTGTGTGTGTGTGTGTGTGTGTGTGTGTGTGTGTGTGTGTGTGTGTGTGTGTGTGTGTGCGTCTGAGTCCGCCAACAAGAGAAGAAAAACAAGAGCAAAAGTTCCCCAGCCTGTGGAGTAAGTTAGTTGTCATCAGTAAATAGCTGCCTGTGTGGTGCTGGGCCAGTGGGCAGGCAGGAATAATGAGGACTGTGGATGGAGCCAGATGGAGTCTCACTTCACACAGCATGACTCTGCTCAACTGTAATGGAGAGCATTTTGTTGTATGAAAGAAAAATTTGAGAGCTTTGGGTCAGTGTTCTCTTAGTCAGTCCAAAAGCCAAAAATAGAGGAGTTTTTTTTTTTTTATCAGATCTCATAATGCTTATCTGTTCCATGGAAAATAAATAAATAAAACAAAATCAGAAAACAGGCTCATAATCTAATAATAGCTCTGATGGGATTGTTTTTTTGTTTTTGTTTTTTTTCTTTTTCATTTTAAGCTGATTATGAAGATTATTTTAAGATAGGCATTATGCATTGATAGTAATAGGTCATCCCTAGCCAGCAGTTTCATGTAGGATTTGAAGTCGCCCGTTCTGGTCCTTGACAGATATTTGACTATATTGCTGGGGTCTCTAATGACACATTTCTGACTATGGAGCTGCCATGTTCTTCTTCGTATCTGAAGCTCTGGGGACATACTTGTGTTTTGTAGAATTAATTATTTATTGGAAGCCTGGCCAGCTTTATTTGTCTGCTGTCAAAAAAGTATCTTTACTACAGAAGTGGTTTGTTTGGTCCATCTCATGGCCTACTGGAAAAACTGCTGAGTTGACATTAACCCCCTAAACAGTCATTGACAACTTCCACAAGGAGACTAAGTCATCAAAAGTCATTGTTAAAGAAGCTTGCTGCAGAGAGTTTTTTTTTTTTTTTTTATCAAGGCATGTTATTGGAAATTTGATCGGAAGGAAAAATTCTGGATAGATAAAAAGATGAACATACAATTTAGATAATGGCAGCTTTGAGGGGATTTAAGGGGAAAGTCCATTGAATAATGTGGGGTAAATTGACCAGACATACTGTGGGTAGTTTAAATGCTTTAAGAACTACCAAAAACATATGTATCCATGATATGGAATAAGCTAGTGTGTAAAGCTGCTCTTGAAACAGAGACAACAGAAATATCTTATCTGGGCTAAGGAGGAAAAGAACTGAAGAATGTATCTCCAAATGTATCTTTTCAGATAACAGGTTTTATATTTCTTCTGGAAATCATGGTTCCAATGTCTGGAGGAGAAGTGGAGATGCACAAACGCTCTGTTGTTTAGGGTCCAATGCGAAGTTTCCACAGTCAGTGATAATTTGCAGAGCCATGCCATTTGCTGATGTTGGTCCACTGAGTTTCATTGGGTCCAAAGTATATGAAGATGACTTTCATCTGCTGACAAGCTTCATGGAGAGGCTGATTTAATTTTCAAGCACAACTAGGCACCCGAATGCACTGCCAAGAGTACCAATACCTGCTTTATTGACCATAATATCACTGTGCTCGATTGGCCAGCAAGCTGGCCTGACCTGTAACCCTCACAAAGCATATCTGGAGCATTGTCTCGTGGAAGATGAGACACCAGAGCCAAAGATACAAACAAGCTAAAGGCCACTATTGTTTAGTTGAGAAATTCAAACGCTAAGATAAGAAAATTCAAGGATTAAAAGTGGCTGGGGGTGTCAGTTTTCAAACAGCCGATACAAAAAGCAAAATCATAACAAGGACATCAAAATGTTATAAAACATGCAGTTTTCCTTCATTAATACTCACTCTAAAAAACAAACAACTGCTTGCAGCCCTACAGAAACCTCAATATCTTCCCATACGTCACTTTTAAAGCTAATAAATAACACATTTTAATGGGGTACAACAGCAGAAAAGAAGGCACACATCATGGAAAGAACATTCCGTCCTTTAAAGAAATATTTGTTGAACAAATAGAAACATGCAAATAAGACAACAAAAAAAAATCCTTCTGATCTGTTAGCGGCATAACGCTGACATCTTATCAGCAGGCTCTGTAAGCAGAACTAGCACAGCAGGTTGCTTTGAAAGCAAAGCAAAGCATTTGTCACCTTAACATTTTTTTTTCTTTGAAAACTCAAAAAGTAGAAGCATATGTTAACATCCTGTTAGATGAAAATGGCTGTAATTATATTTTTTTAAAACATTAATGTTATTTGAGTGATTTGTCAATTTGTTCAGTCTTTTGTAATGTATTTGGGACATACACGGCTATGCAGAGTTCAAATTATTGTATTTCATCTGTTAAGGCATTATCTGTGCTCAGAAATTGACTCTTAAAGAGACTTATAAACAAAACACAGCCCTGAATGCTTAGGCACAAATAATAATCTGACTTTGACCAAAGTATAGCTGTAGCTGGACCTAATTTGTCTTCAAGTATGCTCAAAGATTACATTTAGGCCAAGAGAAATGTAGCATAAAATGAAAAAAAAAAATCTGAAAAAATTAAAGACTGGAACAAAATAGTAAGGAATCCAAAATAAATTCTTCTCAGTAAATAACCTTTACAAATGGCTGAACATCTGATTGACCTCACCTCCAATGAAAACAAATGGCCATATATAACATGTATTACAAGAGAGGGCAGAGAGATTGCAATAAAAGTCACAAAATTGGCTCAAATTGTCAGACTATGGGAGTTCTGGCTTTATTGATCGGCTCATAAGCCAGGGAAGAATTAAGTAACAATAAACTGAATGACAGGTGAGCCGTGTTTAAACAGAAAGCAAGAGCAAGGACAGTCCAAAGCGTTGGCCGGGTAGGATTCTGTGTCAATCCCACCAGGATGGTGAAGCCAGGTAACACAACACTGGCCAGGAATTTGGAGCCAATCCTGGCTGACATGCTGCACAGATGAGTCTGCGAGCTAAAATAGCACAAAGATGACAGCACACCAAGGTAGGTGGAGGCTGAGGCTTGAAACAGGAGTCATTTGATTACAAGAAAGTCTGGCTCCATGAAAGTAAATAAAAAAGTCACAAGTGATTTTAGTTACACTTATACATGTCACAATCCCAGAATTTGGAGCGTTATGACATAAAGCACTTGTTTAACTTCTGTCTACATAGCCTTCAATCTATAACAGGAGTAAACAACCGCATTCATTCTCCTTGGACCACACAACTCTGTGTATCTTATTTGGATACAAAACTCCCGTGATAAACCAAAATTGTGAATTGGAAGCAAAAAATATGTTTTCATTTACAATAAAACAAGAGTGGCATTTTTTATACTCAACCCTTTCACTGACAGCCCAAAATTAAATATTATGCAAACAACTCCTTTAAAAGTCACCTAGCAAATTGTTTCCATCTGTGCTTAATTTAATACCAATATAAATCCAGCCGCTCTGTTAAAACCCCCTAGTTTTGTTAGAGAGCATTGGTGGACAAAAAGCCCCATGAATACCAAGGAACACATTAGCGTAAGGTTATCGAGCAATATCACAAATTTTAAACACTACACAGAGTTTAATTCAACCCATAATGTATAACTGAGTATGACACAAGTGCTACACTATCATACACCTAAAGTGACAGAAAAGCTTGGTTTTATAGTCAGATGAGACTAAAATGGACCCTGAACACATTGTTCCGGTAGCGAAATGTGGTTGTAACAGCATCATCCCGTAGGGGTTCTTTGGACAGGGAAGCTGGTCAGAGCTGGTGGGATAATGGATAGAGCTAAATACAGGGCAATACTCACATATTATGGTATTATGCTGCAAAAGACTTGGGACCGATGTTGAGGTTCACCTTCAGGCAGGACAATGACCCTAAATATATAACCAGAGCTACAATTGAATGTTTTTTTCAGATCAAGAGTTGCCAAGATGGTGGCCATAAATGGACAAGTTTGGGGATCCTAGTCAGAAGTTAACGCATGAACAAATATGCTTGTTATACAAAAAATACTGATTTTAAAATATAGAATAGATAAAAGCAGTAGTTATAGAGATAAAAAGGCAATTACTAAACTGTTGATGCTGCTTGTGTTGTCATTTATACCTGGTATATTTGACTTAGTGGTAATGGTTGTACACACAACAGTTCTTTTATGCGTCAGAAGCAGATTCTTGAGTTATAATTGGCCCAGTCAAAGTCCAGACGTAATCCAAGGACTGACAAGTCTTGACAATTGATCTTCACTTGACACCCTTGATCATATCTGACTCATCTTGAGTCAGATATGTTCTTGCAAAAGCAAAACTGGCCAAATTTGACAGTTTTCTGGATTAGCAAAGTAGGTAGAGACTTATTCATTAAACCTCACTGCTTAAACAGAAGCTAAATGTGGTTCATGGTATTGGTTTAGGGAGGGTTGAAAAAATATAAATGCCTCAATTTTAGGGCTTTGATTTGTTTTAATTGAAAAACTTTGGCTCATTATCCTTCCACTTCCCAATTATGCCCTGATCTACAAAGTTAACCCCCACAATATTCATTGAGATTTGTGATTCTAATGTGGCAAAATTAAGATAATTTTATTGTGATGCACTGTATATTCACTAAGATCTTAGAAGTTTCTTCCTTAGCCTAAACTTAGACTAGAGGGATTTTCCTGGCATAGATAGAGAAGGCGATGAATCTTAGAAAGCTGCTGCAGAACAAAAGAGGGCTGGAATCCACAGAGGGGGATGTGGAGCGAGCTTGTACGGTGACACGGATGGGCTGTTGCACCCTCCTCCATTGCTGTTGCTCCTACAGTTTTGAAAGTGTAAGCAGCAAAGATGGTTATCTGAGAGTCACAGGAGGAGGCAGAAAAACAGTGGGAGAAGATATGAAGAGGAGAGAGAAGAAGGGGAGGAAAAAGCCAAGCGCTGAGCTGAAAGAGAAGGAGGAACCATGAGGAGTGTGATGGTGGGAGGAAGGAGAGGAACAGCAGGAGGGATAAACACTTTGAATGTGAATCGTAGGCATCTGGCAGCAAAGGAGAGGGAGGTGGAGACGGAGATGTGAGACATAAGGAGAGGTGACAGAGTCAGGGAGTGGGTGAGTATGACACAAGTAGACAGAATGATGAAGGGAGCAAGGAGCAAGAAGAGTTTGAAAGAGTAAAAGGGAAGCAGGAAGAAAGGTGGGGCTGATGAGGAGCCAGTACAGCGTAATCCAGATAAGTCAGTATGTTTATGTCCTCATCGCTGCCTTATTTATTTTGTTGGCTATTGTAACTGCGATGGTCTTTCCCTGCTTGGATGGCGCTGTGTGCTTTTGTGTGGCTTTGGAGAAATGGGGAACGCAGGAGGCAGAGAGTGAAAACTGACAAATCATGTCAATTTGCTGTCCTCCCACATAATCTTCTGACAACTCCTCCGTCCACCTAAAAACAATGCGGCTTTCACAGAGAAACTGTGAGTGACATTGGGTGACAAATTCCTTTTTCTTTCTGTTTAGGGACAGGTTATTGAGAAATTTCTTATACATCCAGAGAAATCCTTCACTGATAATCCGTCAGTCTATTGTGGACGCTAAAGTAATTCGAGACATCACTGACAGCACACCCTGCGTCACATCCAAACTCGGAAAATATCTAAATACTGTAGAGCTTCAGGTAAAAGCAGGCTTCTGCTCTCTCTGACAGCAGATGTTGACACAGCATATAAGTATCTTTACTCTTTGCAACATCCTTTAACTTTTCACTGACAGTTCTTATTCTGGTTTGTTTTTGTCTATTTATAAGTCTTACATTAGTAACATTTCTTTCTCTCTTTTTTTTTTTTTGTGGTGACAGAAATTTGCTCTTTTAAAAATACTCCCAAGTGTTAGCCTCCTTCAGAATGAATCAAAATCACGTCATGAGCTCCCAAATCAATTGAAGACCACTTGGTTGTTACAAATTTGGAAAATCTCCCTGAAGTGAAGCCAAGCATGACTCTTTCAGTACTCATAGATTCTCCCTTGTTACTTAATTGGCTATCCTAACATGAAGCTATCATATTCATATACGGGAAGCTTTCAGACCTCTGCCCTCAGTTTTAGCCTTCATGCAGACGAGAGAAGCTAATGCTCGTGGCTTTGCCTCCACCTTGCCATCCTCCCCTATCGTTGCTATATATTATGCCAGGCCTTCTCTTTGACAGTGTAACAAACTGATTTTGAAATTAAACTGCAGTAGGTGTGGCCACAAGTAAAGGCTTCCACTAAAAAACAATAAAACAACTAACTAAAACAGCTAAATTGAAACTTTTACATATTAATTCAATAAGGAGAGGTATTGCATGCTAAGTAAAAATTCCAATGCTTCTGCATGTAAATAGATGCACCACACTATGTACTAGCTCCATAAATGAACTGATTGTGGTTATGTATGCTAACATTTGACACTGTGAATGTGCTACCATCGGCCTACAGGTTAGCTTCCCACCTTTCAAAACTGTTATAAAAACTAAATCATGGCTACTGTCACTGTTATCACACCCGTCTATAAACCCAATGGGAACTTGTTGTCTGTATCACACCTGTCTTGAAATATTAAATCATCAGACATACTTACAAAACAACAAAGCATGTTTTTTGTTGTTGTTGTTGGAACCAGCATGTAAAGGACTGTAAGGTATTTGCTTTTGTCCCAAGTGTCCTAGACTCATAAAAACACATTAAACCATGATGGATCAAGGAACTCACAGCATGAGTCAGATAAACAGGGTAAGGTTATGGAGAGCAGAGACAGATAAGGACGGGAATGACAAAGACCTCCTTTGTTTCGTCTTTATTTTCCACTCCTGCCTTCACATTGTTTTGCTGCCATTATGTGAACGCTCTTTCTTTTCCTGACATACACAAAAGCTCCAGGCAAATGCCACCTACACTTAAGTTATTGTTCTTTTTCCCATTCATTCTCTCTACGTGGGTTTAATTTTCAAAACACTCAGCGTTTCATTAATAGGGGGCTTTGATTGAAAGTATTTTTAAGATCAGCCACAACTATTGGAAAATGCTCTTTTTTTCCTTGTCAAAAAATAAACAATGCCCAACTAAACCCTAGTATTTCTGAAGGTATAACATCATTGACCCTCCATACACGATAATGAAATGTCTAATTTCTCAGAAATCATATTTCAAGCTGAAAATGTATGACAGCATGTGGGATTTTACTATTTGAATGAATTCTAAAAGCCTATTCATGTCACTTATTCTGACTGACTCTATAATTTATTTATGTTCTACACATGGAGTGACTGTTATATAAAACCATCACTTCTCAGTCACACGCAGCCAACTACAAAAATGTGTGGGGTGATGAAATCCTCTCACACTAAAGCCAAGGACACGAATGCATAGATGCTGCTAAAACAAATGTTCCATATAATGAACCAAAATATGCTCCCGACTGCAAAATATGATATCTGTATCTCGGTTTAATCTGTTGATCATAAAGAAAGCCATTTGTATAACTCCACAGGTAGTTTTAGCAGAAATTGGTGACATCTGAGCAGTGCAGAGTCTAAACCTCCACTCCAGGCTAAGAGGATTACAGCTGAACATCAGCCGCAGCCTGATGCCAGACAAAAGTCCTTTTTTTGATTTTTAGAAGGACAGTTTTGTATTGTTTGTCCTGAGGCCAGACTGGCCCTATCATACACTGGCCTTCTTCACTATGACAACTCTCCATTTTTATTGCTTCTGCCATAGCCAGAGATGTAAGTTTACTGTTTGCTGATGTATGATTCCTCTGTTCAGTCTACTCTCAATATTTTGTCTGTGAAGACAGTTTTTATCAGCTCTGTAACAGGTGAGTCCTAACTGTAGGAATTAAAACTAGTAACATTATTTTAAAAAAAACGTATAATTCAAATGAAAGCCTTATATGCTTACAATGAATGTGATTCACTCACTAGGAATAGACAACCAACAAGTAAATGACAACTAACTAGGGGCAGCACAAAATCTAAATTGCATTCAACAAATAAACACAAAATAAACTCAGCACTATATTCAGTCACAGACTGTAAAAACTGCATCCAACGCAGTGACATATCTGGTCTAACAAATGATTGGCTAAGAGCGGTGCCGTTGTCAGATGAATAGGTGTTTGTCATTGGTTAAAAAAAGTAAACAAGGGTCCATAGGCTGCTACGTCATACAACGTTAAAAGAAAGTTATCATTATGCCAAAACGCAAGACCTCGTTTAATTCCGAATGGACAAAAGAGAATTAATTTATAATGAAATGTTGTCAAGACTCATTTCATGGCTTTTTCACACTGTCAATGCAACGTTGACGTAAGACGTCAGGGGAAAGCTGCAATTGAACGGCATGCGGGTATGGATAAACATAAAGTATTAAACGTGCGGCAGGTAAAGGGATGAAGCTGTTACAGAGGGTGAATGGGGAGTTTGCTTAAAGACGGGTCTGCTGCACACACACAGACACTAAAGACTAAAGTCCCCAAAAGACTGGAGCATTTTAGAAATGCTATACTTTTTGAGCAGTTGAATGTATATTTTACAATGTCTTTTGTTCTTTACATAACAGGTTATTTAGGCTTTTTAAAATATTTTTTTGATCATGTTTTTTAATCATTTACAATTAACAGGTAGTGTACCTGTTAATTGTTTTTCCACATTTAAGTCCACACATGTTATGCTTTGTGGCACTCTGCAAAAAAATCATCTCAGTGGTCACGTTTTGAACACCACAATGTATTAATAAATAAATACAAATACAGTGAACCCACACTTTTTTACTTTTCATTAATATTTTTTTCCTAATTAGCTACACAAACATAATCTTCAGACCGCTAAAACTGTACTATAAATGAGCATACTAGAGTCCTATGTACACTGTAGAAATGTATTGATATGCTGCATAATGTCCTCCTCGTTGGTGTTATGGAAATGGTCACCTTGGTCCGAAGGGGATGGATTTGTCAAAGTTTTATTCCTGCTCTCATTCATAGATGTTACATACTCACCCCCTCGATCCCTCAAGTTCCGGGGGTATCACCATATCTATTGGTTGTCCCACGTGCCAAACATCCTGACGCGCTCACGTAATACCAGTGTCCATGCTCATTCCTTCCAGGTTTCTTTTTTGTGGTTTCCCATCTAGCAATGTAGCAATAAGAATTATTGTCTTCATGCGAAAAAGAGCCCAACCAATTTTACTTTCACAAGTGGAGCCTTACTGCTTTCGCCATGCTAAAAGGGAGAAAAGGTGAAAGAGAAACAGGAGAGAAAAGGGAGAGAGCAATGCAACATCCTCTGAGTCTGCTTCTTCACCTGCAAAGAGAGATATAAAAAGAACAGCAAAACCAGCCGATCAACTATCACAGTTACATCGCTGAAGACTATACAGTATTATTTACTATGGAATATATAAAGTGACACTTGTGCTTGTGTATGTAAGGTTTATTCATGAGAAAAATACCAATAGTGGTTGTGAGAAGCCAAAGACAAAAGCCCCCCCCCCCCCCCCCCCCCCACACACACACACACACACCACCACCACCAGAGCACTGAAGCCAGGGGAACCAAAACCCCAGATGCCCGAAGGGAACCCCGGAGCAAAGGTGCCCAGGCATATCTTTGAAAACTATTTGTTTTAAGTCATCTGATTACATACATGCTCCTGTATATTGATTGTGATGATTTTGGTCAAATGTTCTTTGGATGGCTGTAGAAGGCTTACGTAATTACTATCAAGAGGATAAATATGCATTCTTCTTTTTTAAGTATTAGGAAACATTCATTTTGATTTGTTACCTAATACCTTTAAGCCTGGCCATATTATAAACTTGGATTCGTCTCACTAATGAAAACAACACATTTGAGTTCAAGGCTCAAAGGACGATTCTATGCAGCAATTGTGTCTATTTTGTTGGTGCTGTCCTCTAATATTCATGGGCCAGTCGCCTTGTTTGTCATTTCTTGCCTTACCCTGGTGTCTTTGCACATAACTGGCAGAGACTAAAACATCCATTTTGTACAGGGTTAAAGCTGAAATGCCATCCATTGTGTGTTGACAATGATTCATATAATTCCTTAGGTTTGGTGGACCGATTCCCATTTAACCAAATGGAGCATCTATCTCATGAAATCAGAAGATGAATACCATATTATCAACATACTGAAAGCTGGTTCACTTGGACTTAAAATCGATCAGTTTAAAAGAAACTGAACAGTTTAAAACTAGAACAAAATTATTATAATACTGATATGTACTAAAATTATGCACACAGCGGATCTGTTTCATCCGAGAAAAGCTAGAGGTACTTATATGATATGAGATATCAAGAAATAATACATCAATACTTTCAAATATTGTTTATTTGAAAAATATCTATACTTTTTATACAATATTGTACAGAGCTTAATCATTTATTTTATTTTGTTGTTGAGCAATCCAGCTGAAATTTTTGTTATTCACACTCGTTTCTATCTATCTCTCTATCTCTCTATCTCTCTCTCTCTATCTTTCTCTCTCTCTGTCTATATATATAAATTTCATTTTTAATAATTTTCTTATGCTCACAAACAAATCAGCAGCTCAATGTTTTGGAATAGTTCCAACAAAGAAGTAAGCAAACAATCTAAAAAAAGCTCTTTGTGGATTGTAATGCAGAGAACTACACCTCCACACATGTCACTGGGTTAGCAGTGCAGGATTTCTTTTAGCCCACAACCTTATATGATATAGATGTTAAGGAAGAAGATTTTTACCATCAGGATTAAATTGCAATAAAAAAATGTGCCAATAACCTAGGTGCCTTATTTGTCCAAACTCATAAACTTGTTCATTAAGTATTCACGTTCTTTGATAATGTTTATTTAAATTTGTTTGGTGGTGAAAATATTGCTTGGGGAAGACATTTAAACACCTTTGAATCGTGTGTGTTTGTAGTTTGTCAGCTTCAAAAAGTTATTTTTGAAAACATAACTGGTTTTTGACCTCAAACTATCTATAACCCCCGCCTACCACCAGAATTGAAGTTCAGATCTTTAACCGCTGCAGGTTACTCAGCATCTGCTGGAAAACGCTTTCTTGTCAAGATGTTGTCAGTAGTTCTAAAGCTGGTTTTGCTGTGAGCACAAAGAATTGATTGCTCTTGAGAAGACAGCATCCATGTTGCCACAGGTATCCAACAGCTTTGAAGAAAGATAGTTCAGCTTTTGCCAAACTCTGCTAAAAGCAACGACTGCTTATGCAAATGATTCTGCCAGCATCCAATGAAGTTGCTCCCAGATACCATTTATGCCCAAATACCAGGTGGTATGGCTCTTTTATTTGACTTATCTCATTGGACTTTATCCTCAGATTCATTATCTATTTACCTCACAGTAGCAATGCAAAGGGTTGCAAGGTCAGTAGGTGCATGGCTAAATTCACAAACACAGAACCGATAGAAGACATCCATGTAGAAGACATAGGATTGTTAATTATTTGCATATTAAAACAAGGTAAACGGCAAACCTAACTCTTCTCCTTGTCAGAGTTAAATGTCAAACTGTAACTTTTTCATCATAATTATTCATTTTTCAAAACTAATACATCCACATCTAGAGTGGTGCTGAATAAAAGTTTTAATTTTACAGAAAAAAAAATTATAGAAATAATTGTTTTGAAATTTTTGACTGGTCGAAAGTATACAAATATTGACTTCTGGTTCCGATGCCAACATGGGTTGAAGTCCTGTGAGACGCAGTCCTGGCGTTGCCAGATTGTAGCTCAGTAATTGCGCTGAAAAATGACTTCTTACATTTCTCAGATTCAAGCCGACCAAAAAAGAAGCAAAACGAGGGTGAACACCAGTCAAGCATCTGAGCATTGCTGCCGATTTAAGAAAGCAAAGTGGCTCAGAAGCAAAGTGGAAGCTGCCGCTTTCCTTCTGGACAGGTAAGTTAAATGTTTGCTAATGCTAATCAATGGACCTGGCAACTGGCTGGCAAATAGTACAACTGAAGGTTAGAACGAGAAATAAATGATAGTTAAACTTGTAGCAATCCCCCTTAGAGAGTTAAAAAAAAACACAGACAGGATGATAAGATCCTCTGGATTCAATTCCTGACTCTGGGCCATTTACTCCATGTGTTCCCCTTCTTTTTCTTCCCCTCTTCTTGTCAAGCGACTGATGAATTAAGGCTACTAGTGCCAAAAATCTGAAAGGAAGAAAGGAAGTCTGGACGCAGCTGGATTGAAGATCCTGCAACATCATTTGTTCCTATTAATATTAGCTCTAATAGACTTATTTTATAACAGCTGCTGTAAGCTCACACAATGCATCATGTAAAAGCTCTTCCACAACAAACTGACGTAAAACTGTGTTACAGTGACAGACTTGACTCTGTTCTTCCTCAGTGCGGCAGTATCTAAAGAAACAGAAATATTACTTGAATTTATCACAAAGATATCCTCCAGATACCAGCTATATCCTTATTAAATCCACACAAAAATAGCTAAACATTGTCATGGAGAATGCAGCAGGAAACAAAATTAGATTTCTGATGTGTTTTTCTGTAAATTCGGTACATTATTTGTTCAGCTTCCTGTGTTTAGCTCAGTTTAAACTCATTTAGACCAGTTTTGTTGTATAAACATTTGTTTGCTTGTGTTGTATTCAGTTCAGTTCAATATGAAATTCTGAAATTCTGTGCATAATTTTATTATTGAATTCTTTAATTTTATGTCATGGCGAAACACAAATCAACTAGTGATATTTTTACAGGCCAGCCCAGTGTCTGTTTAGCCGAGTCAACACTTTCTGCTACTCATACATTAGTCAGTGTATAAAGAATGGAAACAGATGTTCACTGACGTTCCAGATGTTCTTGACACTATTGTTAATTCTCCAATTCCCATAATGAGGAGACATGATTCAGTATGTTTTTTTGTTGTTTCTCTCCCTCAACACATTTAATTACATTAATTTCAATAGCTCTTAAACACTTAATCAATTCATGCACACTTGTTAGTTATGTTCATTGTCAAAATCAGATATTTTAAAGCTGGAAGACATCTAAAACTTACGGGACATTGGGTTCTACTGGCCTGATGAGAGGGACAATATAATAGAAGAGGCAACAATAAAGAGTCAACGGTAACAATGTGAATTTTAATGTGAGATTTATTTGCAAACATTAAGGACCTAAGAACCAGGGTTTAAGTAACCCTAGCCCACCATCCTTTAGCACTCCGCAACAGAAAGGACGACTCTTACAGGCCTCAACAAAAAGCATTTAACCTCCCTTTACCCTTCCAGAGATACACCAGCCCAGTAACAAACCTGAAATGACAAACCAAGACCAGTTTCCTACAACGTCAACCAAACACATCTATCTGGAAATCAGCCTTCACTTCACAAGTCAAAGTAGTAGGCAACCAAAGCGTTCACCGCACCTTCACCAAGCTCATACAGCACACATGCTGCAAAATAGCCAATTGGCAATGAAACCAGCTCCTCTCCCAGCTTTATAATCTGCTCATCGAGGGCAAAGTGGAGTCAACTATGCCCTTCTGGCTACAGAAACATAATAGCAAAAAGAAATAAATAATGATAATAAAAGATGCCAAGGGGAGTATCCACTGCACATGCAGACACTGCTGCATGTAACAGAGACAATGTTTTTTTCTCTTGGCAAGTGACTGACTCAAAAGCGATTTAAAGAAATAAAAAAAAAGTCTTTCATATGTGGTAAACAAATCCAACTGTGAAAAGAAGGTATTTGATATATGAAAAAGTGTGGAGAGATTTGTTGATACCGATAAAGGGACTAGTGTTTAACCTGAACTAGTACAGTTTTTATAGGTTGCTTTGACGCAGCAGTCAACTCAAAACCCACATTTTTCAAAACAGTTAACGCAGAGACCTAAACAGTGGCACCACTGGTCAAAATGAAACATTTTGTTTGCAAAAGGCTCCAACTCTGCCAAAACATTTAAAATATGAACCAAAAGCAAATTTTGCCCTCAAACAACACAACTTGCACACAAATGTTTGAGCCCTTCCAATCATTCGTTACACAAGGGGCAACAAAATACAAAACACCACACTCAATGTGAATCAGTGCAGCATTGCTGGTTCATTGTAGCCAAAGACTGTATGCAGCTTACATGGCAGCGTGATTTGTAGTCAAATTTGCCTTTTTGCAAAAAATGGATCCAGAAGCAAACATTGTGATGCACATTTAATTGATTCTTCATTCTTTTTTTTTTCCAGATAAACAAATGAAATATCCAAAAAAATGAAAGATTCCAACTGAAAATACTAGGGCTGTTTGTTCCTTCTGGTCCATTCTGTCCTGACGAATAGGCCACATGACCTCATCTACGTCATATTCAATATTTTCTCTTTCAATGCACCAAGGGAAAAATCTTCTTGCATGCCTGATCCATCCTTGACATGCCTCTGCATCTATATCATGGGCAGCAGCAGTCATTGCATTGAGCAAGGGCATCTGCTCATAGGGGTGGTGATCATATACCTTCCATTTCCATGTACTGAAGAATTTCTCTATAGGAAGAGATGTACATACTGTATAGCAGCAATACTTGCTCTCCCATTGAAAAACTCTTACAATGGATGCAACCTTGTTTCTATTGAGAAAAGTTTGGACTCTTTGTCCCGCCCCTCTAAGTGAAAGGCCGTGGTTTACCACATGACCAATCACAGTTGCCTGAATATCATCTGTAACTTGAGCCCTTCCAGCTACACCTCCACCTCGTACACGGACTCCTCTTCCTCATAATCTTCTTTCCCTGACCCATCTACCTCTTACTCTGACTCTCATCTACCTTAGAACATCCATGCTTGCAAAGAACAACACACAACATGGCACCTTTTACGTAAAGCCTGCAAACTGACTGCAAATTGAAAAATTGTGTAAAGAGGTGTCAATCAGGTGCTTCAGTGATTTCATTCTGATCAAGAAGTGTCTAAGAGCTTGGAACATATAGTTTCTGTTTTGCTACCACAGCTAAAGCAATGGAGTTTGGACTGCTTGAATGACATCTGTGTTAACTGTTTTGCAAAAGGGCTGGGAAAATGAGTCAAACCAATCAGAATGGGTTAACTCATTTGCAAGAGGTGTCTTTTGCTCTGCAGAGATGGTGAAGCTGAAAACTGAGAGGTTGCCAGTTTCTTCAAACAGGTCAAAGCAACCAATAAAAACTGTAATTCAGGTACATACAAGCTTTTCATTAGGCATTGAGTTTATTCAAATGGAACACATGCTGATGGTAGTCTGGTGTTGTTTGTGTGCACCACACTGAGCATGGACCAGATAAAGCAATGGTGAGAACTGTTTGAGGAGTTTATACACAAAAGTTTAAATTTCCATGTCAAATGTAAAGCCATCTCCAAGCAGCTTCATTGTCCTCTGAACCATAGGCACCAACGTTATCACGATTCATTAGGCAGGCAGAAAACGTCCCAGGATGCTGCAACAAGAAGAAATGCAACCCAAAATGAGCTGGATAGTGTGGATGGAAGAAAAAAAAACTGCTGTAATCCAAGGTCAAGGTACATAACTTTCTGATTGCAAAGTTTGTTGCATTTTGAAACACAGTACACTGTATAAAAGATGACCCAAGAGGAAAAAACAGATATTGTTTGTTTAGCTCAAAAGATTTCTGTAAGAATATTCTCTTAAATGATAATATTAAACTACTGCGTTTTGGCCAGTCACTTTAGCTCTCAGCCCAAAGAGATCTTCTCGGACCATGTTAAAAAAAACACTTAAAACAAGACCAGGATTAAGAAAGCTCTGTGCTGTAAGTAGATGACCCATCCTTAAACCTAGAAGATTTGACCAACTGCTACACTTTCTGGCTTGGGCTGTAATTGTAAAACTCTGAAAGAGTTAAGGCTAGAGAGTTCTGCACTTCAGTATTTGTAGCTGAGCTACAAGTTTGCTCTAAGTCACTTTAGGGTTAGGCACAGGTTCGGATGTGAGGATCCAACCCACAAAGGTGATTTACACCTCTGTGGGTTGAACCTCTATGAGGAGGTGACTTAGCAGACGATGTCCTCAAATTTCAGGTGAAGGATCAAGTTATGTCAGGCTGTGCAGGCAGGTCATCGCTGCAGGGTGTAGGAGGAGGCAGCTCAAGAAGTGAATGGAGAATGTGCTGTAAAAATTGCTTGGCAGCAATGATTTGTTTGCTCACTGCTCTTCATGTTGGCCAACAGGTAGCCATAACTGTATTCTAGAAAAATTGATTTTTATTAGGACTAATCTGGATAACAATGTCTGTTCTGATCAAGTGTAATTAGTTCAACAGCAAAAATAACAAGACCGCACAATTAAAACAAAAGTGCTCCTTTGACAATGTATTTTTAAAGACTTATGTAATCCAAAATTTTGGAGGGACGGGGGTAAGGCTTCGAGTCAGAAAGACTATTTGCCTCCATTGTGTCATCTGTTTTAGGAATGTTATTGCAGAGCCGCAATGTCCAAAAGTTATTTCCCCACAGAAACACAAAACTATTACATGACCTTTCAGTTTATTCTTTTCCAAATTCTCATACAGATATCTGTCTGACTCAATAATGAAACATTGGTTGGATTCCAGCGCCGGTTTGTTGTGGGTGATATCCTTTTTTTCTAGCTTCAATCATCCATTTCTAAACTATGCGAGGAACAATGCATACCATTTACATGTACGTTTAATGGAGCTGTTAGCTTTTCTTAGTTGGAATGTTAAAGCTGTTTTACAATCACAACCTATGAAGTCCAGATTTAAGCTTGAGTTGTAAACCTCTTTGGGACACGGCTGGTTTTGCACATTTAAATCTCTTCACACTGTGGGGAAATTATAAAGATAAACATTTTCTCCATGTGCAGTGGATATGTTTGAACCATAATCAGCTGCATATTTTAAGTCAATATAAAAGGTTTGTGTGACATCTTACTCTACTGTCCTTTTCTTATCATAATTGCATCTTAGCAGATGCTGTTCCCCGGCTTTTGCAGCTACAGCTGCAGTCCTTGTGAACCTGCAGTTTTTACGTGTACTGGTCTTCTTCTTCTTATCATTACATGAACCTGAATTTTTGCTGTTTTAATGGGATATAGTTTATTTTCCATTCCCGATTTTAGTTGTAGTACATTTTTGTTTGCCAAATTTATCCATATCAGGTCTATAAATATCACGGTGTATACACTGTCTTGCGTTTCTCTCTGTGGAGTGAATCCGCTGGGTCCATGTAATGCAAGTTTTGGGCTTTGGAGCTCTGAATCTGATATATTTTGAGTAGGTTTATCATTGCTATAATCTCTGCTGCGCTCAGCGTGGTCTAACTTGAGAATGATGAAATTAGAGTGCAGATGTAAGCTGTCGGTTCAGCGTCTCCTGTAGGAATGCTTTCAACTCACCTGGGGCAGCTGAGCACTTAGGAAGTTTTTATTTAAATGCTCATTAGTAATGAAGCTCACTAAAATCATATAATATCCACTTTTTCAGCCCTTAAATATATTTTGTTGTGTATTTGGAGTCACTAGGAATGCAAAAAATATTAACGTAGTCTGTCCATGTGCTGTATAGATATCTTTATATTCTGTTTGGGTCTCCTTTTTTTATGCCTTTCAGTTTTCTCTGTTTTCTATTACGTTTTTTGAACAATTATGTCACAATATTTTTTGTCAAACTGCTAAACAAGGAAATGGACTTCTGGTTCATCAATTTCCCAAATATGTCAGAAATTATGTCCAAAAGTTTAAATGTTGTAGTCCAAGCTGAAGGATGCCAAAGCTACAAGTGAATAAGTCAAAACGTTTGGTTGTTCATTACACCATCCTCCAGCATACTGCATAAATGGTTGCAGTGGAACGCTCTTCAACCTGGAGGGGGCAGGGTGGGAAGTGCCTCCTATAGATTTAAAGAGACAGCACCAAAACAAGCTGCTCTCAGACACACCTCAGAATATGGGGAAAAGGAGCAATGTGGGGAAAATTAACAAGGGATTCAGATAGGCCTGGCATTTCCAACAAATGCTAGCAAAGGGCTCAGAGAGTTAGCATGTTTGTCAGAATTATCAGAACGATAAACAGCCCACTGCTGGGTGGCTCCTTAAGTACATTTTCGAAGAGGAAAACAGAAGAAAAGATTATTTTCAATACGTGGAGGTACTCCAGAACAAGAGTTAAATTAGCTGCCGTTATCCTTGGCTATATTGTTGCTTAGGCATTCTACTGATATGCACATCAATTTAGCTGCCTGACTTTAAATATCCTCCTAATGTCTAAAATAAATGAAAAATTTGGTTTGGATTTCTAAAATAATCATGGATACCACTGATTGAAAATGTCCATGTGGAACAATATATTCCCAACCACACATTCTGATCAACAAGCACAAAATATATATGAGTGGAATTTGTTCCTATGCTGAAGTCCTTTAGCACGATCTCCCCATACTTATGTTGGGTTTCTCTGGCTTCCTCCCGCAGTCAAAAAACATGACTGTAGGTTGACATCAGCAGACCAATCTTGGTTTGTGTAAAAGCAGATTTCACCACTGCATTGCAGTCTGCTCAAAACAGTATAAAGTCCGGCATCAGAAGGGCACAGTCTGGAAAAACACAGAGGGTGGGCAATCAAGTTTTTAGAGAAGCTGCATTTGGCACAGCCTTGCCTTTGATCTGCACGGATGTCTGGCTGTGGTATCGTTAACAGTTGAAAAAATTAGTTGTAATGTACCTAAACTGCAAGCGACAACACTGTGTGTACTATAACTTAAAAAAAAAGATTGATTGCAGTTACATCCCAAGCTATTATTTGTTTTCTTTCAGGGAAATTAGAAAATGTAATTTTTACCAGAAGCATCTAGATTGCCATGCTGTTCTAGTTATATTGCTAGCTAGTTTCTAATATTACAGAGTTCTACTGTTTTGCACTGCTTGTGCAGATGACCATTCATACCGAGCCTGGTTCTGCTGGAGATTTTCCTTCCCGTTAATGGGGAGTTTTCCTCTCCAGTGTCGCTTCATGCTTGCTCAGTATGAGGGATTGCTGCAAAGCCATGGACAATGCAGACGACTCTTCCTGTGGCTCTACGCTTCTCCAGGAGTGAATGCTGCTTCTCTGGACTGTGATGCAATCAACTGGGTTCACTTATATAGAAAGTTTTTGACCAATCTGTATGATATGATTGAATTTGACTTTGTAAAAAGCCTTGAGATGACATGCTTCATGAATTGCCATTATATATAAATAAAATGTAATTGAATTTAATCTCTTTTATAATGTGTATTGGTAATAATTTCTGTTTACAGACATAATTGCAGCTCCGTGCAGTGATTATTATTAGTTCATCTGACCCGTGAGTCCACAGAACCTGAGAAGCTTTGAAGACAGAAACAAGTAAGGGCAGGTCACAAACATCAGACTTTATTGATCTTTCTCACACTTTGTTTTAGTTGACTTTTGGAGTGCAGAGTAGCAAACACCACAGTAATTCTGCTCATGTGTGTAAGTCTAAAGGAGCTGATATATCCTGGTATAACAGCCCTCATTTTAGGTCCTTGACAGCAAAACTGCTCCAAAATAAAACTAAATGTTCCTAACTAAATGTAGAAGACATATTGCATGTAAAAAATGAAGACATCCCGCCACTAAATGATCCAGTTCCTCAACACGCCAAGGATTATGGAGGGTTCTGTGGTGTTGGAAGGGTTGAAAAGATGCAATCGGCAGTATAGACATGCAGAGTGAGGCAGGCCATGAATAGTCTGTGCAGATTGGGAGCATCCTTATGATATATACGGTAACTGCAGCTGGTAACATCCCTTAGTACAAGTAAAACATCCAAAGAGGGAAACTGCCCCAGAGAGGACAGGGGAAAGCTGTTGTCCATTTGCTGAGATCCAATTCCCCAGCTACACACCAGATAAAGAATGATGAATCCTCCTGCTTTGCTCTAAACCTTGTGCTAGAGTGGCACAGAGTGGACAAGGACATGAGGTAACAAGCCAAATCCAGCTTTTTGAGCATTTTACATAACCTTGAAAAATGTATGGCTGAATGCTTTACAACTACTGTCGTTTCACCAACTACAGAGCCTTGCCAAAGGATTTACACCCTTTGAACTTTTCTATATAGTGTCACATTAATACTGCACTCTTGTATGCATTATATTAAATGGAAATATAATATATATATATATATATATATATATATATATATATATATATATATATATATCTTTTTTAAAAACATCAGAAAGAAAAAGGTCATGTATAGTTGTGGGGATGTTTAAAGCCACATCAAGTTATAAAACAATACCCCACGCTTTGCCTAGCTCACCAAGCACTCTCCAATCCATTATGCAATAATGAAGAGTATGACAGCTTTGCTAACCTACTGAGACGTGAGGTTCCATCTATAAAGACAGGGCTGGCAAGAATCAGTCAGAAAAAGAAGCTAAGGCAGGAGGCCCAGGGTAACTTTGGCGGTGCGGCAAAGATTCACAGCTCAGGTGGGAGATACTATTGACGGGACAAGTTGTTATTATTTTTGTGCACTCCATAATTCTGACCTTTTATAAAAGAGCGTCAGGAAATCTAAAAGAAATACATTTTAGAGTGTTTCACAAGCCATGTATGGAACACATCAAACATGTGGAAGAAGGTGCTCTGGTTAAACGAGATAAAAAAAATAGCCTTTTTCTTTTTTCGTTTCATGCAAACTGCTATGTGCAGGGGAAATCTAATGTTGCACATTACCCTGAACATCCAATCCTGATTGGTGAAACTTGGTGTTGGCAGAATCGTGCAATGGGATGCTTTTCTTCTCCAGGGACAGGTAAGTTGATGGCACAACGGATGGAGGTAAATACAGGGAAGTCCTGGAAGAAAACTTTTAAAGAAGACATGAGACTCAGGTGGAACTTCACGTTTTCAAAGCAGATCAAAGCATCGTCTTGTGTTAGGAGGGCCCAATTAAAGTCCAGACCTAAAATTCAATTGAGAATCTGTAGCAAGACTTCAAAGTTGATGTTAGCACACTGTTTATTTAGTCTGAGCATGACTTGTTTTGGCAATAAGAATGAGCAAAATGTGCAAAGCTGATAGAGGCATACTCTAAAAGAACTGCAGCTGTGCTTGCAGCAAAATGGGGGTTAAAAGTTATTTCCAAGTTCCAGTTACATGCTAATGTGTTTTTCTATCAAATAAAACTCAAGTAAAATACATTGAAATTTGTGGCTATAACATTGCTAAATGTAAAAAAAGGTATGAATACTTTTGCAAAGCACTGTTTCTCAAAAGGCAACTCATTTACATTCCATCCATTCCACTTTTTATTTTACTTCTTCTCCCATGAGGCACTCCTTTAAGTCTGAGGTCATTAGGACATTTATCCATATCCTAGAAAAGAAAAACACTCTGCAAGACTCTCTGGCCCATACACGGTAATCTTTTCCTCCAGCATTAATGTCCATCTGAAAGCAGGTGACACAGGAGGCACGGTAGCACTCAGACCTGCAGATCTGGCTGCTGTGTGAGCTGTTCATTGTCAGGTCAGTTTAGAGCCAGCGAGGGGCACAAGTTCATCCATCTGCTCTGCACTCAACCAAAAATATTGATGATGGTTTTGGCCGCAGAGCCTTGGCTCAGCAAGGTGATAAAAATACGCTTGCTGGGTTGAACCCAGCTCTGACTCTGGATGGGATTTTAAGAAGTGAAAATACTATGGTTTGACATACAGTAGCTACATCCCTTAGAAAATACCTCAGTCTGTTAATAAATCCAGACAAACATGGGAACAGTAAAAATAAATGTGTTGCAGAATGAAGGGAAAGATTTGTCTGATAAAAGCAATCCAAACAGTTTTGAAAACACACCTAGGAGGGTGTAAGCTCATTGTTTCATGCGTTTACTTCCGCTGAGTCCGCGGGGTGCCGCACTTTGATCTTTTCTCTGATGTGAAGCAGATATTTGCTGGTAATGAGTGTAATGTAGCCTGATGGAGTTATGGCAGCCAAAAGAGGGCTGGTGTTAAATGGCGCTTATAAGAGGCCACTGTGAGCAATGTGAGCCGGGGCGTGAGACAAGTAATGCGCTCGGATGGTGATGAGAATAATAACAAAATCATTGCTATCAGGTGATTTGCTGGACTCTTCTCGGCATACAACAGAAATGGGGTGAAAACAACAAACATCTGCTGTTCATATTCTGTCTCACAGTCCTAAGGTTCAGTTCATTGCACAGAAACACGGACAATTTTCTTTTTTAGACTCCGCTTCATTTCTATCATTTCCCTTTTTCTTTCCGTGCTGCTTTTCTTTTGCTGAGCCTCAACTCTTGTGGGATTCACACTGAGAGAAATCAATTTTGCCTGGCCCCTTTGCCTTTGGAAGGGAACACAGGCATATATAAATATTCACATGCGGCTATTTCAGATACTCAGCTTAGGGACTGGATGAGCTGTTCTTGTGTTTGATCATGGAGACTGAGTACAAGCATCTCTGGATGATTTCTCACTTTCCCTGCGCATTCCTCTCTTCTTTAATTTTTTTTTCTTTCCGTAAACTCTCACACTCCTCTGACTCTTAACAGCAGCCTTCATACCCTTTGATTTCCCTTTCCTCCTGTCAACTTCTGTTTATGTATTATTTTTTCCTTTATGTTCTCTCAACATTTTTTATGCATTTATTCTACCTTTCACCACCCCAGTCATTTATCTTTAGTATTTTCCTCACTCCCCTTTTTGCTTTGTTCTTATTTCTCCCTTTACTCACTTTGTTATTCCCTTTGTCCTTAACTTTTTATTTATTATATGTCACATTCATCACATTTTTTTCTTTCTTCCTGACCTTTCTTCTTCTCCTTTAACTGCCTCAATGGCTTCCTTTAATAAAGAGTTGGAACTCTCTAAACTCCTCATTGCCTTTGTTTTTGCTAACCGCATTAATGTGTTTTTTATTGCTTATTTTTCATTTCTTTTTTCTATTGTTTTGTCTTTCGTCCTTCATCCCTATCCATCTTCTCCTTTAATAATTCTCTTTTATTTAGCTTTGAAAATAAGTAAGCTCTAGCTTTTTCACTAAAAGCATTTAAATATGCTTTGCCACATCCAAGAAAAAAAGACATTAACATTGGTGATTTTGCAGAGGTGGTAATAATGATTTTTTTTTATAGTGAGGTAAACAAGAACATTGATGACAGGTGAACAGACTAAGGCCTGGTCTACATGGAGACGAGATTAGGTGTATATGCAAAGTATTTTGTCATTCAGGGTGCACGTCCACATGGATGCAGTGTTTTAGGAGACCGTGAACGATTATTTTTGCAACCAGGTCCCATAATGGATTTGTTTAACTTTATCAATGAAAATGCATGTTCAAATATATAAGTAGACCCAAAGAGAACTATAATCTTCTGAGCATGTCTCCTCCACAATGGAAGAATAAAAACTAAGTAGCGAGAAAGACCTAAAGTACTCTGCCAGAAGTGTGTCAGAGTTCAGGTTGACGAGTTCCATCTGAACATCACTAGTTGCATTATCAACACTGCCGTTTGAGGGAGATGAAATCATTTGAATTTCACTCTCAATTGTTTTAAAGTTCAGAAATCTCCTTGAAAACTCATCATGCTATGCTTCCAACATGGGCAAGTATCTGCAGAGGTGATCGGCTGATGGTGTGGCTTCCTTTATTATTGGCAAGAATTGAGAATTTTGTCTGTCCTCTGGCTTGAGAGAAGCTACAACTTTCTCATGAAAGCCTTCACCAAGCTGTACATTTAAAGGACTGAAAGGACCTTGAATTTCAGATTGAAATTTAGTTAAGTCATTAGTGGCACCACACCTACAGACAAACCAAAGTCTTTGATACCAGTCTGCATCTGAAAGCTGTGGGACGTCGTTTCCTTTTCTCACACAGAATTCTGAATCTCTTCTCTCAAATCCAAGAAAAATTTCAGCACTAAAGTCTGTTGTTATCCTGCATAAGAAAATTATTAGTTGGATCGTGTTACGGACATCACAGGTCTCATCCAAAGGTAAGAAAAATAAAAATAAAAATTTACTACTCGGTTCTTCAGACGAAGCTCCAGATTTCCCACAATGTCTTCCACCCTTCTCATTACAGTGCATCTGGAGGGGGCACATTATCAAAAGCTGTCTTTTTCTCAAGGCATATTTCAATCTGGAGAGACTGACACAGACAAAAAGAGGCAATTAGAGAGTTTTATTGACATAAATTAGAACAGTTATTTGGCGCATAGACCCCAGCAGAAGACGTGAAAGCTGCAAATATCTATGAGCTTGTATGTTAAATTTAAGATTAGGATTAGTGAAGTCTTCTCCCCCGGGTTTCGGACACTGGTGGTGGAGGCCAAAGGAGAGAAGGAGACCGGTGAAGCCTGAGAGCGCGAAGGAGGAGATGGGGTGGAGGAGGGTCGAAGCTCAGCTGAAGAGCAGGTGAATTCGTGGAAGGAGCTCCTTTTAAGCGGAATCTTGTGGGATGATCGGATGAGGACTTGACGTAGATTGGCTGGCGCCCGGACGCCTGACAAGATGATCAGTGGAAACAAGTGTGCCGGGGGAGAGTCTTCCACCTTGAACTTTTGTCTAAACTTCATTAGTGCTGCAGAGTCCTACAAACACTCCTAATAAATTCTCCCTCATAAAACAGTTTTTTTTTACTTAGCAATTGAGTGAGATGTGACATAACTTGTCTTTACAGCTGCATCATTGGATATAAGTTTAGTAAAACTCCCTTGTTGGTTTTGCAGCCTAATCAGCAAGATGTCTGACTCCTTTGTGTACACTTCATTAGACAAGTTATTGTATTTCTCCTGGTAACGTAGTGGTGATTCAAATTGTAATCCTTTCAATACAGCAACTTTTCTACCACAAAACAAGCAGACGCTTTACTTTTGTCCTTTGTAAAAAAAAAAAGAAAAAGAAAAACATATTCAGTAGTCCATGTCTTGTTGAAGAAGCAGCATTCAGTTTAAACTTTTCTTGTCCTGCTGTGAGCTATCATTTTGAAATTTAGCTGAATAGTTGTAATTGTGCATGCAGGCATGTACAGGCATAAAATGTATTTGGATCTATATGGAATAAATATTAGAAATAATATAGGCCAAAGCTTTTTTTTAACTCATCAAAATAAAGCAACATAGCTCTATTGCTTTATTTTTATTACTTTTATAAGTTCTAACTTACAATTCACATTGTTCATGTAGTTAAGATTTTAAGTTGTGAGGTAGTTATTTTACAGTAATACTATTTTTGGGTTTTAGTATAAAATCTATTGTTTCGCATGTGTCTTTCTGTGCTGTGTTTCTTGTAAGACTCACTTTCACTGTTGCTTCACGTCGTGCTGACCTCCATTGGAAATGGGAAAAACAACTTTGAACAACATTATAAAATAATCCGTATTCCATCGTAAGCTTTCTCTAGGTCCTTTGGTGTTTTTTCACATCCTGATCTTTATTTTTTTCTTGTGTATTTGCAGGCAAGCAGGCCTCCTTTAAAACATCTTCTATAAGTAGGGTGACCAGATGTTCTGCATTGTGTAGTACTGCACAGCATTTTTACTCTCCTGTCCCGCTGTCTGCATTTTGATTGAATCAAAGATTTACTGTACATAAGCGCTCATTAAAACAAAACAAAAACAAAAAAAACATCTGTTGTCCAATGACAGCAAACAAAACAGAGGCTGTGATCACAGAGTTGTGTCCTCTGTCAATCAGCTATCACTCGTCAAACACATAGTTGCCAAGTTCCCTTGCTATTGATTGTAATTTATCAATCACATTTAAAAACAGAGATAGAACGGGAAGAAAGGAGAAAACCTCCCTCCACCTCTCCAATATTTATCTTGCTTCTCTTGTGGCAACCTTGGTGAAGCCACTAAGGGAATAAATGGACGAGAAAATGCAACTACAACAGTACTAGGAAACAGTTTGCAAACAGGTGAAGCCAGTAAATGGAGATTTTGAGAACGTTTCTGAGGAGTTGTCAGAATTATTTTTCAATTTCACCTGGAAGGTACAGGACACAGTAAAACTGGGTCTCACAAGAATCATACAGGAACACATTGTTCTGCTTTGGTGTTCAACTACAATTTAGCAACGAGCCCAACACAACACCGAAAAGACAAAAAAAATTGAATTAAACCAATTGCTTGTAGATTCAGCATCTGAATTTCACCCATGAAACACTGTTGCCCATTTTGATTCTGGTCTGTTGTTCTTGAAAGCTTCTGTTTTCTTTTCAGACATTAAATAACTGCAACATTTTCAAAAAAGGCATCTGTATAAAAATTCTCAGACTTTTCAGAACTTGACCCTGTCAAACAATTTTTTTTCTAATTTCCGGGATGACACGACAACAGCAATAAACACCCTGCAGCACACAGACGTCGAGCCACACATATGTGTCACCTCCCTGTCTGGCCATGAAATCCCCAGGTCTGTTACGAACGGGAATCGGACCCCAATGATAACCCGAAACAGGTCAGTGGCGTTTTGAAACGTGTTTAATTGAAGAGGGGAGGAGTGCGGCTTCTGGGGCGCGTAGCATGCGCTAACCGTCTGGCAGCCCTCTGAACGAGCGCTGGCTGAGAGACGGCTCCGGGGTTAACTGCCGCTGGCAGGCAGAGTCCGAATGGGGCAATCCAGAGGAGCGTGAATCCAGGGGCAGTCCAGGTCCGTTCACAGAGAATCCAGAATCCAGCGGCAGTACTGACAGGGGTGTCCAAGATCAGGTTCCGGTTTGGTCCAGGTTCGGTGCACGGGGAAACAGTCCAGGGGGAAACGGGTTACGATCAGGCTGGGTCAGACGGGGCTTCGGCAAACTCAGGAGTCAGAAGGCGGATCAGGTCGGTAACGAGCAGACAGACAGACAGGTTCTCAGGATAGACGCTGGAAAGTTCTCAGTGGTTGGCACGAGACGATCTGGCACTGAAGACTGATAAGGACGGGCCTTTTATGCAGCTGGAGACAGGTGGAGCCAGTGAAGGTTGATTGCGCAGAGGTGGAGAATGAGCAGGTGTGATGGTAGAGAGCAGGGTCAGCTCCAGTGCCAGAATCATCACAGAGCCCCCCCCTCAAGGGCGGATTCCAGACGCCCTTGGCTGGTCTGGGTGGGCTCTGTGAAAATCCCTAATGAGGGACTTGTCCAGAACGTGACGGGAAGGCACCCACTGGCGTTCCTCTGGGCCATAACCCTCCCAATCAATGAGGTACTGAGTCCCTCTACCCCACCTACGGGACTTCAGAATCCTCTTGACGGTGTAAGCAGGAGAGCCATCAACAAGACGGGTGGGTGGAGGGGACGTGGAGGCGGGGACCAGACTAGAGGTTCTAGCAGGTTTGACAAGTGAAACATGAAAGGTGGGGTGGACCTTCATGGCTGAGGGGAGGCGGAGACGGACCGCCACCGGGTTCACCACTTTGGAAATGGGAAAGGGCCCGATAAACCGAGGTGCCAGCTTCTTATTGTCGACCTTCAGGGGAAGACCCTTGGTGGAAAGCCACACCCTGTCTCCCACCTGATACTGCGGGGCTGGGACCCGCCGGCGGTTTGCAGCCCGGGCCTGGTTCTGGGAGGCAGAGAGTATGGCCCTCCTGGCCCTCCTCCAGGCACGCTGGCACCTCAGGGCAGACAGACGGGCAGACGGGACCCGTGACTCCACCTCCTCTATGGTGAACACCGGCGGCTGGAACCCGTATACCACATAGAATGGGGAGAGACCTGTGGAGCTGGAGGGTGTGGCGTTTATTGCGTGCTCCACCCAAGGCAGATTCTGGGCCCACTTGGAAGGGTCGGACTGACAGAAAAGGCGGAGCTTGGTCTCGACCTCTTGGTTAGCTCTCTCGGTTTGACCATCAGTTTGAGGATGGAACCCGGAGGAAAGGCTAACCGAAATGCCCAGCATGGCACAGAACTCCCGCCAGTAACGAGCCACGAATTGAGGGCCCCTGTCAGACACAATGTCGGTCGGTAGACCATGCAGCCTGAACACCTCCTTCGCCAGGATTAACCCCATCTCCTTGGCAGAAGGAAGCTTGGGCAAGGGGACCAGATGGACCATCTTAGAAAAACGGTCAACGATAGTTAGAATGACCGTATGGCCCTCGGAGGAAGGAAGACCAGTGACAAAGTCCATAGACAGACAGGACCAAGGCCGGGAAGGGACAGGGAGTGGGCGAAGCAAACCAGAGGGAGGCCGGCGAGAAGCCTTGGCCTGGGTGCAGAGGGAGCAGGCAGAAACAAAATCCCTTACATCATTAAGTAAGGTGGGCCACCAGAACTGGGTACGGACCAGACGGAGGGTCTTAGTGATGCCAGGATGACAAAACAGGCGAGAACTGTGACAGAATTCCAAGACCTTTAACCTGAGGGAGTCGGGGACGAAAAGTCTGTTCTTTGGGCAGGCCTCGGGGACGGTTCTCCCTTCCAGGGTGTCCCTGACCTCCCTCTCCAAATCGAGTCTGGTGAGCGCACAACGAACCGAATCAGGCAGGATAAACTCAGAGGCTCGGTCAAGACTCTCCCCCTCTGATTCGAACATCCTGGAGAGGGCATCCGGCTTAATGTTCTTTGACCCGGGTCTGTAGGACAGAGAAAAATTAAACCGGTCAAAAAACAAAGCCCACCTGGCCTGCCTGGGGTTGAGCCTCTTGGCGGTCTTGAGGTACTCCAGATTTTTATGGTCTGTCCAAACCAAAAAGGGGAGTTTGGCGCCCTCCAGCCAGTGTCTCCATTCCTCTAACGCCAGTTTCACAGCCAACAGCTCCCGATTTCCGACATCATAATTCTGTTCTGCGGAGGACAACTTTCTGGAGAAGAAAGCACACGGGTGAACACGACCATCCATGGCCTTCTGGCTGAGAATGGCCCCAACCCCAGAGCTAGAGGCGTCCACCTCCACAATAAACTGCTTTTCAGGGTCAGGGGACACAAGGACGGGAGCAGAAATGAATAAGCCCTTCAGTTGTTTGAAGGCTGCCTCAGCCTGTTCATTCCAGACAAACTTGGTCTTGCTGGAGGTGAGAGCGTGCAGAGGGGCAGCTACCTGACTGTAGCCACGAATAAAACGTCTATAAAAGTTGGCGAAGCCCAGAAACCTCTGTAGCTGCTTGCGATCTACAGGAACGGGCCATTCAGCAACTGCCCGAACTTTGGCCGGGTCCATAGACATCTTCCCGGGGAAAAGGATGAAACCAAGGAATGAAGTGGAGGTGGTGTGAAACTCACACTTCTCAGCCTTGACGTACAGTTGATTCTGTAACAGACGGAGCAGGACAGAACGAACATGTTGTCGGTGGATATTGAGGTTCTCGGAGTAGATGAGGATGTCATCTAGGTACACGAAAACATAACGGCCAATCATGTCCCTGAGAACCTCATTGACCAGGTTTTGAAAGACAGCTGGGGCGTTGGTGAGGCCAAAAGGCATGACCAAATACTCATAGTGCCCGGTCGGAGTGTTAAAGGCGGTCTTCCACTCGTCACCCTCTCTAATACGGACCAGATGATAGGCGTTTCTAAGGTCCAGTTTAGTAAAGATCCTCGCCCCCTGGACCTGATCGAAAGCCGAATTCATGAGGGGAATAGGGTACCGGTTCTTGACAGAGATGTTGTTCAATCCTCTGTAGTCTATGCAGGGGCGGAGAGAGCCATCCTTCTTCCCCACAAAAAAGAAGCCCGCGCCAGCTGGTGACGAGGAGGGGCGAATAATGCCCGCTCCTAGGGCCTCGTTTATGTACTGCTGCATAGCTTGGGACTCGGGCCGAGACAGGGAGTAGAGACGACCCCTTGGTGGAGTGGTTCCAGGTAACAGGTCAATAGCACAATCGAACGGACGGTGAGGAGGAAGACTCGTGGCTTTGGCTTTATTAAACACCTCCCTTAAATTATGGTACTCAGGAGGGACCTTAGACAAATCAGGATAAATATCTTCAGTCTTACCCGACGGAGAATGAAGTGGCTGAGCTGAGTGCAAACAGGACTCAGAGCATGAGGAAGCCCATCCCATCACTTCGACCCGTCGCCAATCAATGTGGGGGTTGTGCTTCCTGAGCCAAGTGGCACCCAAAATTACTGGAACCTGCGGAGAATTAATTATCATAAAGACCAGCCTCTCTCTATGATTACCTCCCAAAACCAGCTCCACAGGCTCGGAGACGAGGCGAGAGTGATTGAGTTCGTGGCCATCCAAGGCGAGAACACTGCGGGAGGATGAGCCAGTGTGTAGTTGAATGTTTAACCTCCTGGCCAGGCCTTCATCCATGAACTCAGTGTCAGCCCCTGAGTCGATGAAGACAGAGAGTCCATGGGACTTGTTAGAGACGGTTAAGGTGGCAGGAAGTAACCGGTCTGAGGAGACAGCAAGTTTAGTGTAACTCAGTAGAGATCTCCCCCCCACCACTGAGCTAGATCCTTTAAGTGGGCATGAGTGGACGCGATGACCAGCTCCTCCACAATAGAGGCAGAGACCCTGCTGCAGCCTACGCTGATACTCCTCCTTGGTCAAACCAGCCCTCCCTAGCTGCATGGGCTCCGGAAGCCTCTGAGAAGATGAGGGTGTGGCAGAGGGAAGCGCAGGGAACAGAGGACGTGGAGAAGGGGCTGAACGACGCTCTCTCTGTCGTTCCAAAAGACGGAGATCAACCCGGGTAGCCAGCTCTTCTAGCTGCTTAAGAGACCTCGGGTACTCCCGAGTAGCCAACTCATCCTTAATTCGGTCTTTTAAACCATGAATAAAAACGTCCATGAGTGCATGTTCATTCCACAAGCTCTCAGCAGCCAACAGATGGAAATCAATAATATACTCTGAAACAGACTTCTCTCCCTGTCTCAGAGACAGGAGCCCCCTGGAGGATTCTCTGCAGGGCAACAATGGGCTGAACACCCTGGTTAACTCTCTGGAGAATTCATAATACGAGTGGCAAAGGTGGGAGTCGTTTTGCCACTCGGAAGCCCCCCAAAGTCTAGCCTTTCCGGCCAATAATGAAATAACAAATGCGACCTTAGATCGGTCTGTGGGAAAAGAGGAAGGCTGTAGCTCGAAGTGAATCTCACACTGTGTGAGAAACGCTCGGCAATGTTCGGGATCGCCGCTGAAGAGCCCCGGCGGGGTGAGACGTGGCTCGGGCTGAGACGGCGTCACCGGAAGTGACGCGTAGGCGGCGGGAGGCGATTGCGGAAGTGCGGGCGGGGAAGCAGCTTGACCGCGGAAGTGACTGAGAATCTCAGAAACGCCGGCCCCTAGCTGAAAAATGGATTTATCCACTTCTTCTCGCCACTGACTGTCGGAAGAGGGATCCATGGTGGCCAGATCGTTCTGTTACGAACGGGAATCGGACCCCAATGATAACCCGAAACAGGTCAGTGGCGTTTTGAAACGTGTTTAATTGAAGAGGGGAGGAGTGCGGCTTCTGGGGCGCGTAGCATGCGCTAACCGTCTGGCAGCCCTCTGAACGAGCGCTGGCTGAGAGACGGCTCCGGGGTTAACTGCCGCTGGCAGGCAGAGTCCGAATGGGGCAATCCAGAGGAGCGTGAATCCAGGGGCAGTCCAGGTCCGTTCACAGAGAATCCAGAATCCAGCGGCAGTACTGACAGGGGTGTCCAAGATCAGGTTCCGGTTTGGTCCAGGTTCGGTGCACGGGGAAACAGTCCAGGGGGAAACGGGTTACGATCAGGCTGGGTCAGACGGGGCTTCGGCAAACTCAGGAGTCAGAAGGCGGATCAGGTCGGTAACGAGCAGACAGACAGACAGGTTCTCAGGATAGACGCTGGAAAGTTCTCAGTGGTTGGCACGAGACGATCTGGCACTGAAGACTGATAAGGACGGGCCTTTTATGCAGCTGGAGACAGGTGGAGCCAGTGAAGGTTGATTGCGCAGAGGTGGAGAATGAGCAGGTGTGATGGTAGAGAGCAGGGTCAGCTCCAGTGCCAGAATCATCACAAGGTCTGCATTAGACCTAGGCAGAAACACCAGCATAATTACATTTCTTCCAGTAGCCAGAATGGGTGACACAAAATGCTACATGAAACTGCTGGCTAATGATAAGCGTAAAAACAAAAAGACGCTGGTGGCAATGACACCTGGATACATCAATCAAAGTTCACTAAAATTAGTCCTGCTTCAGTGTGTACATTTGCCAGAACAACGTCAGACTCTGGAATATTTTTTGGTCCACTGCCTAATTGACCAGTCATAGTATGTGAGACTGAGAGTAACATCTCAATGGGACTTCCCTGGTTAAAGAGAAATAGGCGAAATTTCATAATTTTAGATAGAACAAACTAAAACATAGTTTTGTGAAGAACTAAAGGTATCTTTTTAGATGGACTATGGTATGACATCACACACCACCATCCCTCTGTGTTGTTCTTTAGTCTCTTGTTTCCATAGCCGGGCCGGCTGCACATGCATGTATGGCCTTGTGAACAGCTGCCACTCAGGGTTTAGCCCCTCCCTTCCCTTAAAATGCCACCGCCGGAGCAGTGGTGCGTAGGCACAAGATGGTGGAGTTCTCGGCTCAATCCAAATACCCTTACAGAGTAAGGACTCTTTTGCCAAAGCGAAAGGGCACTAGTGGTCACCATGATGAAGTGCTGTCCGAATAGTGCAGTCAATAAGGAAAGAGGTAAGAAAAGGACATTGCGGGCTAGGTTTGCCTAGCCCGCAATGTCCCTTATTGTCACTGACAAGCCTTAAAATATCCCACAATCCTTTGCGTGACATGACGTATAAGCACATCCCCCACACGGAAATCAACGAAAATATCCGGAGAGAAGAGAGTGCACACTTTGTAGTTGATTTTCATAAGGCTATAGGCCTGGATTTGACTCATATCATGCATGTGCGTTTCCGTCATGTAATGACGTCGAAGGCTGTAGTCTGAACCTCCTTTCCTCCCCAATATATATTTTTTACTGTTGACCCCTTGAAAGGTCAAGGAACAGGAGCTAGGAGCTATTATTAAGGGTATTCGGATAGAGACGTTCTTTTCTAACAGAATTATAAAGCTATGACTTACTTACTTTTTCACTAGACATGTTCCCCTGAAAGGTGACGCTGTTTAGCTAAGTATTTACCCTTTGCAAATAGACGCATATGAGGCAACGAGTGAGGAGAGGGGAAATGGGTGCCAGCGGAGGTAGAGAGAGGCGGGGGCTTGATTCACATCTTGTTTTGGCCTACAGACAATAGTAATTGTTCCTTTTAAGTATGCATTTATTTATTGATCTTAATTTAGTCGTATGCAGTCATTTAACTGCTGGCTGTCTAGGTGGTGTCGATATGGGCTACATTGAAAATTGGTGAACATTTTGGGGAAAACCTGGTCTGATCCGGAGAGACGGCATCCATCCCACTTTGGAAGGAGGAGCTCTTGTTAGGAATCTGGCTGAATTTATTAGTTCTCCAAAAAGCTGACTACTCAGACTCCAGACCAGAAAGCAGAGTTGTAGAGTTTAACGCTTCTCTTCAGCTTATGTACTGTTACCCACCCATTAGCCCATCGAGACAATGTCTTGCCCACGACCTAAACTAAAAAGATTTCAAAAAATCTAAACATAGCAAATAATGTACATTTCTTAAGGGCTCCAACTAAACAGAAAATTAAAAAAAATTAAAAGTGCTTTATTAAATATCAGATCCCTTGCTTAAAATCGTGTCAGTTAGTGACTTGATTTGTGATAATCAGATTGATTTATTTGTCACAGAAGCTTGACTTCAGCAAAAGGATAGTATTAATGAGTCTACTCCTAATTATTCAATTTTTGCATTCCCAGAATACTGGGTGAGAAGGAGTAGCAACCTACTTTTAGTCAAATATAGTGAATATTAATTTAATTTAATTACTTCCACCTTATTTGTTCAGTCTCTGACTTACATTGGTCCATCAGGATTGTGAATAATTAACAACTTGGGGAGTTGTTAATTATTGACTTCTGTCTTACCTGAATTGTCAGAAGTGGTCTTGCCTGAACTGTCGTCTTTGGACCAACATCTTTGAAAAATAAATTACTTCACATTACTATCATGTGACCTGGATGGTATTAAAAAAAGACTTGGTGTTATTTTTTTATAGGACATGTCATATAAATCCAAAAACAAAACAAGACTCTGGGATGTCTGTCTTTCATATTATGTATTGTCAAAGTTTGAAATATCCTCCCAGGAGTGACGCTAAAAAAATAGTTCATACATTTTCTACTTCAAGGCTGAACTGTATCTATACTGACTGATCTATACTATCAGGAAGTCTACAGAATGCAGTTCAAAAGGCTTCTGCTGATCCTAAAATGCCGCTGCAAGAGTTCTAACAAAAATGAAAAAGAGGGATCATATTTCTCCTATTTTAGCTTTCCTTAATTGACTCATTGTTAAATCAAGAATATAATTTAAAATTGTCTTTCCATCATATAAACCACTTATAATGTCATGTTCTGGTTTGGCTCAGTAATCAGGATCACTAGCTGCCCCTGCACTCTTCTCCCTCAGCAGGTTCTAGTCACCCCACTGCACCTGCGCTCATCTGACATCAGCGTAATCAGTCAGTTCACCTGTTTCTGCACTTTAATATACTGGGCTTCCACAGTGTACTGTTGGCAGATGATTGTAAGCCTAAGTCGATCTCCAGAAGTCCTTGCCCGCCTTGCCACGTTTTCTGACCAAGTTCTGGATTTTGTGGATTCCCTTGTCTCATCTTGCCCTCATTCGGACACCTCATTGGCTTCTGTTTTACTGGACACTGACCTGAGGTCTCATTTATTAAACACTGTGTAGGATCTATATCAAAATAGCTTTCAGTGTAGCTCTGGAACTCTTTCTAAGCTAGCCCTGTAGGAAAAGGCTTTTTACTTACCACTCAGAAACCGCTTGCTGCATCCTTGCTGGTTGTGCAGGAGGATCCACTTTGTCAGCTTCTGGGTCAGACTCCGGGTCAAAGTTGTACTGTTGTACCACTGTGCATCTTTTTGCAGCCAGTTTCACATGTATGACGTGGGAGTGTAAACAATGAGTTGGGGGAGGGGCCAGCTACAGGTTATTTGCATAAAATTGACAGAGCTCTAAAAAAAAAAAGCTCATTCTGAAAGGAGCTCAAAATAGGCAAAAAGTGAAATCTCGTTATCTTTAAAAATTAGTTTGTGCAAAAAATTTATTAAACATGTTTGGTATGGCCCATAGTCCAATCCTAAATGTTTAAAAGGAAATCATAATAAATCACCTTTAAACTTGTTTTAATTGTTCCTCTTCATCCTTAGCAATACAAAGTCCTGGTGTCCACAGAAGACAAGAGAAAGTCCTTTTAAATCACCCAACAGTGAGGAACACTCCAGGAGGCAGATATTGTTTCCATGTCTTCCGTGAAGAAGGAAACTTACAAGGCAAGATGCACATTCCATCATAACGTGTGGTGATTTAAAGCTTAGTATGGTGTCATACTCATGCTGTCAATGTCATCAAGTCATTGGTGTTTATTTTTAGATTGTGACAGCAGATGAGAACTGACGGCAGACTCACAGATGAAGATACAGTAGCTGCAGTAAAAGTTGCTGACTCTATCCGAGTCTATTCAGAAGTGATTGTTCATGTTAAGGAGTTTTGATGCCTAAACCCCTTTCAAGAGGAAATGAATACAATCAGTCCACACGGTGTTTTTTGACATGTATTTTGCATTAGTATTTGTAGCTTGACAAAGAAAAAATGGCAGAAGGCCAAAGGATCTGAAAAAGCAGCACATTTGTCAGGTACAACGGGCTTTTAGACTCCAGAAGCTCCCAGTGCTTACTCCAAGAGCTCATTGATGACTTAACTGGGAATTAAAAGAAGAACAGATAACAAGATCTAGAGCACCTTAGGCCTCACCTGCCTCAGTTACAATCAGTGCTCATGATTCAACTAAAGAAAGAGAGGCCGTGCCAAACTAGTATCCATGGAGAAATCCTAAGGGTAAACCCCTGCTGACCAAATAAACAAGAGTTAGGCTTGAAAAAAAAACAGCATCAAATATTAGGACTGATTAGAGAAAAGTGGGTCCTTTCTGGAATAACCTGTATAGCTTTATGCGTTTCATTTTCTGCAGTGAGTGACACAAAGAAAAGTGTAGTTTAAACTGACTTACATGCTTTGTAAAACCATGTTAAGGTTGATTGTTTGCTTAACTTTTCAAGCACAGATTTTTAGCTTTTCTAGCTTTAACACATGATGGCATTAGGCCTTCCAACGCCAGCCCGCATTGTGCACAGCACTCCTGCACGTTTGGAACTGATAGCTACTCCTCGGACTACTTCCATGGATTTCTCCACTCCTCCATCTTTAAATCCTCTCTCGTTCTCTCCCCATTGTCAGCTTTGTCTTACAAACAGGGCAGTGATAGTTTCTCAGAGGCACGCCACCTCCCCTCCGCACCCCAGCCCGGCTGTCAAGCTGGATGTGCCGTGACAGGCGCGCCTACATGGTGGACAAACAAAGGAATAAATACATGAATACAAAGCGTGAGGAAACAATCACATCCCCGTGCCTTATGCGAGTTCACCTTGACCTGACACGAGACGCCGCCCCCCCCCAATCCTCACAGCTGATACACCTCGACAGGTGTGCGTATTATGTGCATGCGCTGACAGTCACTTTGATGCATATTTCATATGAGGCTGCTAAGAGTGTGGCCAAAAGTAGGACATGAGGGGGGCAACATCTATCCTTGTTAAATGTGAATGTGTTTTTCCTCCCCGCAGCAGATGAATGCACGTATTCAATTATCTTTTTTCTTTTATTGCCTTTTACTTTTTGACCATTTTCTTTCCTTTCATTGCCTTATCGTGCAGCCTCAGAGCTCATTTGGAGGTATGTCTATTAACCACACACTCAGACAGATGTGCACACTTGCCCGAACAAAAGAAGGCGAACAAACAGAGACCACCTCAGCCATTTGAGGACACTATCTGTTTAATGTTATTTATAAACAGCTTCAGTCTGGCATTGTTTGATAACCACATAGAAAATATTTGGGCTCCACGAAGGAAGAGAGGAAAATAATACACAGATATATATGTGTGTGTGTGTGTGCGTGTGTGTTTATTGAAAAGAGAGGACGGCAGCACGGGAAGATGAAAGGGGATGGAGAAACAAGGAGGAGGAAAGATAGAGAAGGAGGATGTCGTATAGAAAGTAAGGAAAGACATAAGGAGGAGAAGCACGTAGGACAGTGCAGTGTGCTGTTCATCTTGGGTGACTCAGCAAAGCAAAAAGACTGAAAGCCAAAAAATAAAAATAAACAATTATAAGAATATATATAAAAAAAATAACAAAGTTCCAGCCTTCAGCTCCCTGTACATTTTTCATGGGAACAAGTGAGACACAACAGAGATGCTCGCTTCGCCACTTTTTCTCTCGTTTTTTTCTTCTTTTTTTTTTCTTATCATTTTTGTTTTGTTACAAAAGTCATTCTCACAAGAATAAACTGACACAATTTACATCACCTCTTGGTTTACAGCAGCACAAACAAAGTTCACTGGTATTAGGAACCTATGATCCTATTTGTTAGGGCAGGGACACTATATTGTTCTTGACGTCGAGATGGATAGACACGAAAAAGGTGAGGCTCAGCTGGAAACACACAGAAGCGGGTTAAATATATGGCCCCTGCCCTTGGATTCCCCTACGAACCAATTTGTTTTAGGTAGTCGGCAAACTGCACCAATATTTTTTTGTGCTTTTTTTTTTACTTAATAGCCTGTCATGATTGTAATATTTTGTTTTAGCTTAGCCATTGTTTGCTCATATGTAGAGATGCACATACCAGAACTTTGTGGCCAATCTGATCTCCGTTTTTGTAAAGCTTTAAACGTATCTTCATTTCTAAGAAGAGAATAGCATTGAGAGCATTCATCTAGCCTTCCTGCCTTGTGGTCGTCGAAAATGATTTACAATTGAGAAGGAATGTCCCGCTGTGTTTGTGACAGAGATTTTTAAAAAGGTTTTGCAGCTATTTTTAAAGCAAAGACAACATTATAACAGAGTTCACATTTACAACTGTTTAATATTGTATGTTATCAATTAGTATGGTTAGCATGACTAGTCTTATAAAAATAGCAGTCTCTGTGTGTACAGCCAAGAGAATTTGGATTCTTACCTAACAGGGATAGTTAGAATATTGTTGAGATGGGAGCCTGTGAAGTTATGAGTAATTACTGCGCTAATTAGAGTAGACAGATATCATATCAAAGTGAGTCTGTAGAAAAGTGAACAACTTGTTTATCACATTTTTAAAAAAAAGTACTGTTTGTTTTTAAGCTTCTTACAACTCTGTGTTGACTCTCTCATTTTCAAACCTGATCCTGATAGACAGCTAACTTTGAGTCTTCTTCACTCAGTACCAACATCCACTCTCTTGCCTGTTCTCGGCAGCACGACCCAGCAGTGCTTATTCACAGATCAGAGAGCAATCACATTTTTTTTTTTAGCCGCTTTGAGTTGAAAACCGGCCACCCACTGTCTCCAGTCAATTTCTTTTGGTGCATCTCTACTTATGAGGAGGACCTTGTTCAAATAAAGATGACATTTCTTCATTGTGCTGTAGAAAATGATAAAATATTTTTGCTTTACCAATTAGTTTCTATCCATTGCAATTAAGCACTTGAGACTTTAGGTGCTTTACATAGTAAAACAGAATATCTAAAGGAAAAAAGCGAGTGATCTGGTCCGCGGCTCAACCTGGACTAACTTGAGTTAGAGGATTGCAGTGAGCTTGTGAAGGTGGTGGATCTATTTTATTTTTTTCTTCAGGGAAAAGACCATGCTTGAACAGCCCTGTTTTCAAAGAGGGTGCTGTGTCCCACAGTCCTTTCTGTCATCGATGATTCTTGAAGAAGATCCCATAGCCTCCAAAAGGGTCGTAGAGATGTTCTCTCTTAAGACATAGCAGCAATAAAAATCCAACTTTTCAAACAGGCTTGCAGATCAACAAGTCCTTGTTAACACGCCAGAGATGCGAAGTCCAAAAGCTTTTTCATTCTTCTCGGACTCTGACCTAACCTTTCCCTCAACAGAGGCTGATCAGACCTGTGACCCAGAATCTGTTTGCTTGTGACTGTTTGGACTGAATGGTGCTTTGAAACAATACACAGGCCTCCACAGCATTGCAGAGAGAAGTGCACATCAGTTTCGGTGAATCAGAAATGAAATGACTTCGGCTAAGTCCTCATCTTTTTCTTGGCCTACAGACAGGTGCTCAAGGAAGAGAAGTAGGGGAGTGAATACAATTTTCTCCTGCCTCCAGATGTTGTTCTCACATATAACCGGCTCCCATTGCACTCTTGTTATCTAGCTTTGTTCTACCCGCATGGCTTTAGAGTATTTTTTTTTCTGTCTCCACTATACAGCCACAGTCATGCAACGGTTTATCAGAAATATTCACTCACTCTAGGACACTGAATGGGACCAGTTGGCTTTTAGAACGATTTGTTGGCTTAGCGTGGCTTTTAGCTTGGTATGCAAAGCCGAGGACAAATGATAGCTTTCAACTGGACCGGTTTGACGAATTGACAGTTATATTGTTGTATGACAATTTCAGCTGTATTATTTAGATGCCAAAGTGTACAGATGTGCATTAAAACTGCCGTGAAACATGGGAGCAGAACCAATTTGCTGGCGGATTGATAGTGATTACAGCTATTACCACTGAAACTCTTCACAATGACTCATTTTCCTGCCACCAGTGTCAGCAGTACTTTGTTTCTTGATCTTAAGGTGCCGTTGAGTGAGCAAAAAGACAGCTTTAAATGACTGCCTTTGTCCTAGCGTGAGTGACAGATCCAGGCTGTGCTGTGAGAGCACTATTGAGTCAAGAGGGTTAACTGTTTTGATACTTGCTGTGCTCTCTCACTGTTATTTGAATGAATAATTGGCTCATTATTTCATGAGGCTGTACAGTTTTCATGAGTACATGAATTTGATGAGGTGTCTGATGCCAAAGAGAAAGAAGTTTCCCTGTTGTTTCTATGCTGACATCATCAAAACAGTGGGTTGAATTGTTCTCCCTGACTTGAATCCTTTCACCTATGAGGATACCTGCATTTTTACCACAGGAATACTCTCAGTACAGTGTCAAGTACGCACTTGGTCATCCATACATTTCTCCTTAAATAGCCAGGACATGGTGTTTTTTTAATTTTTTTTTTTAAGAATTAATCATAAGGTTGCATCATAAGCAAGTCAGTGTCTGTTCCTGTTTCAGCGTAGGATCACAAAATAGATTGACAGAAGAAGAGCTGATGACAAACAGGGAATATATACTGATGAGGTGGACCCTCTGTTATTATTAGCTCTTTGGACTCCACTTGGTGGACCAACAGAAGTTCTGGGGATGCATTTGTTCCTCCTTCTCGAGGATGCAGACATGTCGTATTTAACTTCGTCTGGAGAGTAGTCCTTCTCACCCCCTTCCTGAAGTACCTGCACCTCATTGAGCCCCCCTTTTGCCTTGCGGCCTCGGCGGGTGCAGTTTTTGCGGCTTCCCTTTGGCGGTCGTGGCAGGGGTGGCGGTGAAGGCAAACTGTACTGGTCCCCGTGCGGCAGATATGGCCGCTGGTGATGGTTGTGATGGTTTCTGTGGCGGTTCAGGTGGTTTAAAGAGTCACCGTGCTCCATCTCCCCTCCTGAGGTACCTCTTCCGTGGCCCTCATTTGACAAGCAGCTGGGTAGTTCTTCCTTCTTTACGGTCTTCATGTCTTTTCCTGCCAGCTCTGGTGGTGAAATGCAGATCAGTGTGGAGGTGGAGCCCCGAAACCGCCGCAGCCAGTCCCAGAGTGATAGGGCCTTGCAGTCGCATTCCCAGGGGTTGTCGTTCAGACGCAGGTACTCTAGTGCCGGCAGCTGCATCAGCGTGGCACCGGACAGCTCGGTGATGGAGTTATTAAACAGGTAAAGGGTGGTGAGGCGGCGAAGGTCATGGAAAGCCTGCCGATCAACCCACTGGATTCGGTTCTGGTGCAGAAGGAGTCGGTCTAAGACCCCCAGTCCTCGGAAAGTGTTCTGGCGAAGACTCCAAAGTCGGTTTCCATGCAGGAAGAGATGACTTAGATTCAGGAGGTCGATGAATAAATCATCTTCTAGGAACTCTAATTGGTTATCCTATAAAATAAGAATGGAAGACAAAAAGATAATCTTAAAATTAGTTACGGTTAATTTACAACAACCATGTTAGTTCTGATATTGTGTAGTATTCTTTATTGGAATAACAGGTTTAAATATTTGTTTTCAATAGGCTGACCTCCCACTTAACAATGAAAGCAATGCTTTGCTTTACAGTGGCCTGCAAAAGTCTTCACCCCCCCTAGGCATTTTTCATGTTTTGTTGCCTCAAACCTGGAGTTAAAATGATTGTTTCATAGTTTGTACCATTTCCTTTACAGAATATGCCTACAGCTTTAAAGATGTATTTTTTTTTTTATGTGAAGCTAAATACAAATAGGACAAACTAACTGAAAACTTCAGTTAGTTACCCCCCCCCCCACCCCCCACCCAAGTCTCTGTGAGCTTGCCACATCTTGTCACTGGGATCTTTGCCCATTCCTCAAGACAAAAACAACTCCAGCTCATTCATGTGGAATGATTTTTTTGCATATAAATAGAGATCTTGAAGTCAAATCACAGATTTTCATTTGGATTGAGGCCTGGATTTTGACTAGGCCATTCCAACACATTTAAATGTTTCACACCACTTCAGTGTTGTTTCAGCGGTATGCTTTGGGCCATTGTCCTGCTGGAAGGTACAACTCCATCCCAGTGTCTAATTATAGAATGACTGCCAGGTTTTGCTCAAGAATATCCCTGTATTTAGCACCATCTATCTTTCTCTGGTGTTTCAAAGTCCCTGCTGCTGAAAAAACGTCCCCACATCATCATGCTGTGGGGAAGCACCACGATGCACTATGATACACTACAATCAAAGATTTGGATGTTTTTTTATAACCCCACCCTGACTTGTACTTGATTTGTCCAACTTTGTCCCTGACTTGTTTGAAGAGTTCCTTGGTCTTCAAAAGGCGTTGCAGCCTCTGGGGCCTTTCAAAAAAGGTCTGTTTATACTGCCAGATCATGTGACACTTAGATTGCACACAGGTGAACTACACTTTAGTAATTATGTGACTTTTGAAGTCACGTGCTGAATTGGCTGCACCAGAACTTTGTAGGGGCTTCAAAGCAAAAGGGGTGAATACATATACACATTACACTTTGCGGTTTCTGTTTTGTCATTTCTCCTTTAATAAACTTTTTTTTTTTTTTCCTTCACCAACTTAAACAATTTTGTATAGATCCATCACGTAAAATAAGATTAAACAACTTTGAAATTACATGTTTCGATGTAACAACATGGGTAAAAGGCCAAGGGGAGCGAATACTTTTTGAAGGTACCGTATATGACACAATGAATGTTTGTTTTATCATAAAGATTACCTTCACACAGTTATGCTCTATGAATTCCAGGGAATAAATGAACTATAAAGGTTTTTAGGATTACTGGTAATCTGTGGAGCTCACAAATGCTAGAAAATACACTGAGCTGTGTTTGAGGTCACTAAAATGATTTGCTGCATGTCTCTGTGCTTGTTACAGTTTGTGGAGCCAGTAAAAAATGGGGTTAAGAGAGGTGATATAGAATAAACTGGTTTGACTTTTAAAAGTATGAATGTTGTAAGCCTGTACTTGTAAGGCTGTGACTTATCACCCATTACGTGCTCCGTCCTTGTTAGACTAAAAGACAATATCCATTATTAAACAATGTCAATGAATAACCTTTATTCTTAAATCATGAAAACGTATAACATTTTCATCCATATGTGGGTAATAAAGAAAAAAATAGTGTTGTTAAATTAGTGTACGCACAGGTCTGTTCAGTTGGTCTGAGCTAAAATAAAACTGGAAGATCCAATAATACAAAGTAAAGGGCACAATTTTGAAAATTCAAAGGCATACAGAAACATCAATAAATACTAAACTGATTTGTCTTTGATTTGAGCATGGTAGGGGATTCAATAATGGTTTTAATATTTATCATGCTACTTGGTGTCAGTTATTGCCTTTTAAAATGAAATAGCCATTAAATCTGTATCTGATAAACCTAGCGTTTTGAACACAGCGTCTCAGAGTGTCAGTTAAGCAGGGATATTTAAAACTCAGAAGAGGACAAAATGCTGAAGGTAATTATGACCCAGGCTTTGAAACTGTGCAAGGAGGGCTTTCGAAAGAGTTTTTTTCCTTCACTGCAGAATGAAAAATCATGAATAATCCCCTGCTTCCATCTGCCACCAGCAGCAACAAAAAGTTATATAATGTTTTGTTGTCATAATGCTCTGTTTTTTTTTTTCTTTTCATTTTATTTAACTTGTTGCTTTTCACATTTCACTGACAACTAGAATTGTAGTCAAGGGTAAGCTTATGCTCAGTAGGACTGCCAAAACAATATAAAGCTTTTTGTCCGAGGCACTTCAGTGAACGTTCAGTCTCCATTGCTTGTAAAACCAAAACAGCGTAAATGTTGAGTGCGTTGTGTGTTTGGTCTGCACACAGATTTCTCTGGGACATCATTTAATAATGGGAAGTTGTCTAATTTACTACTACTACTAATATTAATACTAATATTACTACTACTACCACTACTAATAATAGTAATAATAATGATAATAATGAAATTACCTATAATGAACATGCTTTTTGACTGTTTACAGTAGTAGTAGTAGTAGTAGTAAATATTTTAAATAAATACATTTTGGCTGACATCACTTTTAGTAAATTACCTTCAGCCTGTAATCACGCCTTTGCATATTTAAACACGTTTTCACTAAGTGATACTATTTTAGCTGCCATGAACTTGCACACAATCATCAAGGCAAAAATGTTCACATCGTTTGATGACTAGTAAATTTGTTTTAGTTTACAGTAGATTTAGCTATCAATCGATCTGAATTGGCCCATTTTTTCCTTAATCGACTCAGATTTTTGATAGGCAGACCAAACACAGAACAAACTTTTTCATATCTTAACTACATGAAAACTAAGAACTCTGAGCATTTTCAGTCCATAAATGCATCAACCAAAGGTTTGTACAATGATGCATTTCTTGGAAGTGGGGGGGGGGGTTACAGACATATGATTGAGTTAATTGAGTTATTCTTCCTTTATTTTATGTTTATTCACATCTAGCCTCATCAAAGAACCCATTTCTTATAAGTTACAGTCCATAAAAAATGGAATCATCATCTCAAAACCCCAAAAACAAGATATATGGACAACATGCAGTGCACATTGTTTCGTGAAATGTATTTTGTTGTTTAATTGTTTCTGATGTGTTCTGCTGCCTTTGCATGATCAGGTTTCTGTCAATGGGTAAATAAACTTATCTGCTACTGACATTTCATTTGTGTTAAATGTTTGTCAGTAGGTGCTAAAGCGTGCTGAATTATGGGTAGCACGATAAAGCACTACAGTATAGGGAAAGCAGATGTGACAGTAAACAGCAGAGATAAAAACTGGCAGTCATGAGTACCTGTAGGTAGAGATACTGGAGATTATGCAGGCCAGCAAAGATCCCTGGAGGCAGGCTGATCAGACCACAGTGGTACAGATGCAGGGCGTGTAGGCGACCTAGGCCCATGAAGGTGTCTGAGGCGACGGCCTTCAGGTGACGATTGTCCCCCAGGTCGAGCTCCTCCAGCCGGTCGAAGCCGTGGAACGTGGACGGCTGTATGTAGGAGATGTTGTTTGAGTAAAGCCACAGCATGGTGGTGGTGGGGGAGAAGTGGCCCCGGAGCAGCCGCTGGATCTTGTTGTTCTGCAAGAAGACGCGCTCGCTCATGGCGGGGATGCCCTCGGGCACGGCATGGAAGTTGTGGGCCTGACAAGAAACGGTGCTAGGTGAAGTGTAGCAGATGCAGTCACGGGGGCAGGGCGCAGAGAGATCCAGGCCCCACAGCACCAGCAGCAACTCCACCCCGCCATAACCTGAGAGAACAAACAGCGAGAAAGAGAGACAGCTTATGAAATTCTTACAGCAGGGCTTCTGTTATCAGACACATCTTGAATGAAACACTCATTGTTGTGAGTTTACAAGGACTCGAATGGGCACCATTCTGTGCAAGAAGAGAGATACACCACAGACAAGATTATCTCTGAAACACACACACACTCAAAACTTGAACCATTCCCAATGGGCTAGCCTAACTTTTACAACTGTCTTAACTCTAAATATTTTACAAATCTTTACGTATTGCCAAAAACTGAAATCTTCATAAACCCAAGGCTTCCTCTTAAAAACATAAAAAGACGTACTTCAGAGGGCCCTTTTCATTGTGTGGTGGTACAGATCTAAGAGAGGTGCGTGGATTTTTATATTCACAATGCCTGCAACAGTCGTGACAGGACAGCACACACAGCTGCCTAACATGCGCAACATAATATCCTTTGGTTATCCTCCAAAGCCGACAGATAATCAATGTTTTTCCTGCTTACAAGTGAACACGGCACACCTGTAATACGTTTCCACAATAAGGGGAAACCAAGAAGGAGCGAGTAAGGAGGGCAAAAAAAAAAAAAAAAAAGGAAGTGGGTGCGTAGAAATGATCCAGAGTATTCCTCTGAAGTGGGTATCACTTTTCTGTTATCAGACTCCCCTCATCTCATTTATTTTTATATTTATTTGACTTTTTTTTGCCTGCCTTGGATCATTTCAGTGTTTGATGTTTCTTAGAGCAAGAAATAGAGAGCCAGAGAAGAAAAACAAGTGGGTGGAAGGAGCGGAGGGCGAAGACACACTGATCTGGGAGTAAGATCTGGATTGAACCAGAGATAAAAATCCAACCAGAACATCATCTGTCCAACCCTATAAGGCCATATGCGTCCGCCCTGTTTAATTTGAAACTATGACAAGAATCTTTGGAATAGTTGATACGTACACATATCTGGTATTTCAAATAGCACTTAGATTAGCGGCCATTACATTATATCCATGAGCATCCTCTTAGGGAAGTAAAGTAGATCATGTGACAGTAAAATCTCTAGATGTGATTGACAGATGCTTAATAGTGCTCTATTAAAAATCAGCATGTTCAATCTCAAATGTCAGCAGAGGACTCTGGTAGGATAATCCCAGGACTGCGTGACCTGGTAACATAACAGGTATGTGGCAATGTTTGTCGGTATGTCTGTGACGAGGCATATGTTGGATTTGACAATTCTGAACTTTTCTTAAGAAGTTAAAAGAAAACCAACATCAGCTGCAGCATTCACAACCTGTTTTTTTTTTATTATTTTTCCAAGTCTTTTTGCCAACACAAAATCAACAGTTTCATACTGAATACATTAATAATCATTTATTTTTACTGTGGTTGGGCAACTACTTAATTATTTGTGAGTTTCTTACCACTTAATCTGGAATATTATTGAATTATTAAGAATCAACAATAAATGATTCAGACAACTAAACTGTTTCAGAACCCACAGTACGACTTGTATCAGTTTTAACTGTCTGCAGTCTGCTAAACAATTGAATTAAAAAAATACAACTTTAAGTAAACAAATAACTTTGGTATGTTTGAATATATAAAAAAATCGTAATGCATCAAAATTGTGTCTCACTTGTGCAGATGGTTTGTTCTTCAACCAGTTGGAAGAGTTGCTTAAGAAATAAGTTTGAGTCCTGGATAAACGTTCACTTTCCATTAATAATAATAATAATAATAATAATAATAATAATAATAATAATAATAATAATAATAATAATAATAATACACTACATTAATACATTAGCCTTCCTTCAGTCTCAAAGGTAACCAACGTTTGTACTGCCCTATGGGAGGTGATGCTCTTCTCAACCAAAAACACATCTGGTCACCTGAGTTCATATCTATGTCCATAACTAAATGAAGCTAAAAGTTCTGAATCTGTGGTTTTTTATGATATGTCCAAACGCAGAGCTTTCAGATCTGGTCGGCATAGTCTACCATATGAGCTACGCAGCCACGCAGTGTCTGTTGTTTTTCGGTCGAGTTTTTATTCTTGTTGCTCAAGAATCCACAATTTCCATGCAACATTCTGACAGCACCATGTTGTGTCTGTGATATGAGGGCTAACTTGAGCAGTTAATTGCATAGGTACAGAGTTGCTGCCACTGTTTGGGAATGTCGTCTCTGGTGAAAATGTCTTGTTTATGCACAACCCATACAGCTCGATGTTCAATGACCCTTTAAAACGTGGATCATTTCCATCCTCTGCTACAGTACCAGCTCATTCAGCACTATTCTCCAAATCTTTAGATCCCAACAAATGCACTGATATAAGGAAAACAATGAGCTCTATCAGGTGGACATCCTCTCAGTTCTGCAGCTCCTCTATTACAAGCCGTCTGTTATCTCGCATAAATCATCTAACACTATCAATGCTTATCCTTATCTCTATCAAAAGCCAAAGAAAGCTGCTTTGTATTGCATGAGGCTGAAAAGTAAAGTCCCTGCAGCAAGGAAGGCTGTGGGTGTGCTTACATACACTCATAACCATTATATTGTTGGAGGTTTGCTGTGACAGCATTTTTCTGACTTTTTAATTAAGACACCTAAACAAAAGCCATAGACCTGCCAATCTGGAAGATTGCACATTTTAGAAAGACACTGAAACTCAAGATGCCTATTGATCTACTTATAGGGTGAAAGTGTCTGGAGTTGTTTGTCTGACTACAGAGGCGCTACCGTATACACAAAAATTTGGTCTAATAACTGTTTACCAAGTAAATGTAAAAGGCAATTTATTGACGTTCATCAAGGATTAGGATCCCTGGCCAACGTTTGAGAACTGACTCCCCTAACTGTTCTAAAAGTTAAATATGCATATTTTGTGTTTTTCCTGCTCACCTAAAACCACACTGTTGTTCTAATGACCGCAGATGTGTTTTGTCACAGTCTCACATGGAAGACAAAAGATGCCATCTGGTTGGTAGCGCAGCTTCCTCCAAAACCTGTTGCAATCATTTTGCCTTAATGGCATCTTCACAGATGTGCGGTTTACTTATGCCATGCCCGCTAATGCACCGACTTTATCAAATAAATGCCTCAAAGACACATCATGAGACAAACATGTGATGCTTTTGTGTTTATTAACTAAGATGAAGGTTAAAAAGAGAATAATGGGTGATTGATTGGCATAAAACTAATGGTGTTTGATTGATTATTCCTAAGTGTTCAAACTATGTTCATCATCTACTGCTTTTCTGTCCATTCGTCAGTTTTACATGTTTATTTTTATTACAGTCTGACAAGGCCCTTGGTCTAATTGGTCAGTAGTTTTCATTGTAGAATGAAAACATAGCAGGTACTCAGCCCTGCAGGCTGTCCTGATTTAATTTCTCTGTTCTGCCTTTTTTTTCCCCTACTGTTTTGTTTAGTCGGTTTAGCCATGTCTGCCAGTTTGTTTTACGACTTCATGCCCAGTTTCTCCACAACGGTTCTCTTCTTCTCACACTTTGTCCTACTGTGTTTGCTAATTCGGTATAAAACCGCAGTTTGTAACAGCTCTGTGCACACGAGGTTATGGACCATAGAGTGTGTACATATGTCTGTCAGTTTCTTAAAGAGAAGGCTGCAATGGTTTTGTATAAATAATTCAAATTTAATCTAAACCCCATCTAGAGGGTTTCCCGCATCGGCTGTGTCACAAATTTCCATCTATCATTTGATGGTATAAGATTACAAAGGGAATCTAAGAATAAGGTTTCTCCCACTGTGTCCATTATAATTACTGAACAAATTTTCTCCATTGGAAATCTGCTTGACACATGCTTATAATAAGTGCTCCGAGCATTAGTTTGCATTTCCAATTGCTTTCGGTCCCTTGCTGCCTTTTGTTTATGCCTGAAGTCTTTTGCTTTTTTTTTGTTTTACTTTTTTCTTCATCATTTCTATCTGACTTCCACTTATTCTTTCCTATCATGTTAGCCATCTCTCTGCTTTCTTTTTTTTTTTTTTTAATCAGGAATTACACAGTAATTGTGTGTCATCTGGGGAAATGTCTGCTGACTTGTGTTCATCGCTTCTCGTAAATTAACCGCAGCTGTTTAAACTTTAAAAATTACGATCTTTGTCAGAGAAGCTGTTTCATTACATTTGGCTCTGATATCGAGGGCAGTGACTTTTCTGCCAGCATGTAGTTGTTCAAACATTGTATTCATTAATAATTGATCTTGCAGAACATTGAATTCCTGCAGGAACTCTGCAATAGAAAGACAAAGACGATCTTAGAATTAGTTAAGCTAGTTTAAAAAAGAGACAACAGAGGTGTGAACTAGTCATGTGACTTGGACTTCAGTCATATGTTTACCAACTTTACAGTCAAGTTGCTCAACTCACCAAAGCCTTGTAACTTAACTTGGACGTCAAAACCAAAGACTAATACATTCAATTGAAGTTGAGCGTTTTGGCTTAAAAATGCTTGATATTTTACACCAGAAAACAGCTGCACATTTGAGATATGTATAAATACTAGCCTATTGTAATGCATGCATAATTTTCTATTACTCATGTATTGGAAAGCAGTTTATTTTTTACAATGTATTGTAATGTTCCTTAAGGGGTAATTGTTACATGTTTATGTTTGTTTAGACTGTTTCTTTAAGTTATGCCGTGTGTAGTTGTGGTCTTAGGTCTTTTTTTTTTGGGTGGTGAGTGGATGTTTTTTTTTGTACGGTAAGTATATATATATATATATATATATATATATATATATATATATATATATATATATATATATATATATATATATATATATATAGATATAGATATATATAGATATATATATATATATATATATAGATAGATATAGATATATATATAGATATATAGATATAGATATATAGATATATATATGCTAGTTTGTAAATAATTTGAAAAGATTTAAAAGCCATAAACTATTTTAAAATAATAAAAAAACATTTGAATACAACTACCATTTTTTTTGTCTGATAATGGCAAGACAATACTACATTTGACACATGTACCCATATTTCCAGTCCTTCACACCTCTTTTTTTATTTCAGATGTAAAACGTCAAACTGCATACAGTGTCACTTCAAGGCGGAGGTCTCCGACTTCACTCCTCCAGGGCCAATGTCCTGCAACTTTCAGATGTGTCAAAACACCTGAATCAAATAATGAGGCAGTGTGAAGAGCTTGAAAAACATGACTGCATGCTAAGGAAGAACTTTCTCTGTTTTTTTAAAGTAGGAATAGTCTCACTGTAAAAGTACTTTTCTTGAGAGGCACTGTTTCAATAAGAGATGGGTAAGTTACAGTAAAAAGGACAAACATGAAATATTGTTCTCTAGTAGTCCTGTGTTAACTTTTTTAATTTATTTATAGCGCCTACTATATAATATATATGAGCCTTATTGTTGTTGTTTTTTTAATTCAAGTTTTTGCTGCTTTTTTTTTCATATGAATCAAAAAATCCTTTAATGAACCTTCACTCTCATGATTTGGGTTTTTCTTTGTTTGTTTTTGGGCTGATTTGTTTATCCACTCCATGCTCCACCCTTCCCAGTCGCCATTCCAGCCACCACTCGGCACTTTATCAGCTCCACCTCCTGCTGCCACTAGTTACCCCAAGTCCTTCCACCTGGTTCTCTCCCTACATATACTTCCCTCTTTCAAGCTCTCAGTGCCAGAATGTCTCATCTGATCCTGCTGCCAATATGTGGTCTGTCCCAGCCTGCTATCCTTTTTGCACTTGTTATCGCCCTACCCTCACTGGTCTGTTTACTAGTGCTTGTGTGCACCACCTGGTAAAGGTTGCTCTTGGTATTTCAGTGGTTCACTCAGGGAACATGTCAGCGGTTTCTTGTCAAGTCTGGTTCTACCTGCAAAATCTCGTCAACCTGCCAGTTCCTGCCATGGTCAGCCATTCCTGCCCATCTTCCCTGCCACTTTCTTCCTTTTAATAATACATAATCTAAAACACAGATCTCTGTGTGGCTCGAATATTGGGCTCCCAGCGTTTACGGAAACTTTACATTCACATGTGTTTGGAAATCAGTTATTATTTTTCTGTTACTGAAATACATGTTCTTATGATGGGAAATTCAAAGTGCAGGACTTCTAACTTGACTTAGTTGTGACTTACGAATCAGCGATCTGGTCCAACTTCTACTTTTTTTCTTTTTTTTATATTTATATAGAGATTTTGAAGTATTCTTTTTTTCCCTTTTTTTATTTTTTTCCCTTTTTTCCTTTCTTCTTCTTTTTTTCTTTTTTTTCTTTTTTTCCCTTTTTTCTCTCTCTTTTTTCTTTCTTTTTTTCTCTCTTTTTCCTTTTTTTTCTCTCTTTTCTTCCCCCTTTTCTGGTCCATCTGGTCTAACTTCTGAGAGACAGACATTGCACGTTTTCAGAAAGAAAAGGGTCTATTGCTTCTATATTTAATGAAAACTCAAAGGATTTCAGAATTGACACGTTACATCATTCAGGACTTTAGCTCTTTTTTTTCTCGACTTCTGTAAACTTTCTACTTTCTTCAGATCCATCCTGAAGATGTGCAGCTAATTGCACCTGAGACCGTCGGCAAAAACATTAGACTGATGTTATTGCAGCTCTCAAACATGAGAAAGATGTCAGTGAAAGGCTTTGAGAGTTAGTCATTTGAAAAATGGGCTATAAAGACTGTTTTACTCAGGTGATTTGTTTCTAGGGGAATGTTCCAGGAAACAGTTTCCATTTGAAATCAACTTAAAACTAAAATATTTTTCGAAGTAGGTCCGTTATCAAAGGCATTATGTGCTTCAGCATTATTGTTTTATGTTTGCAGTGAATAATTTGCAATTCAGATTTCGTGAAACAGGTGCGGGACGCGCTACAGGAAAGGAACAGCTTCGGTCTGCTGCTATGCTTCATCTTTTTCTCATATTCAGCTACTGTGTTCTCTCAGCTGTCCATCATTAAAGCTTAAAATGCCCATAAAAAGACTTGGAGGGGGAAAAAATAATCTGCTGCTATAACGGATTTCCCTATTCTTGGAAAGCCTTTGATAAGAACTATGAGCCTGGCTGCAGGGATTTGCATTAGCAGGGTTGGACACTTATGTTGGATGTTCTTTTCTGACTTCTGAGCATGTTTCCACTTCAACTCTCAGGAGCTGCATTGGATCAAAAACAGTTCAGTCAGTCTCGTTCAAAAATCTTTCTCGTCTTGAACATTTTCCATCGAATAGAGCTCTGGGACTCTACAGGAAACCTTGCTGACAATATCTGTCGGGATTTGTGTTTATGTTTGCTTTTACTTTTGGCTGATTTGCCCTGTAGCTCTATTATCATGGTTCAGCACATGTCAGCTTTGCAGTCGTCTATGGAGTGCAAAGGTCAAACTTAAATTTAGTTTAAGGTTTTCTGTCACACACTTAGACATAAAATAATTAAAGCCAATAAATGCATACTTGGCCTACTAATCTTTTAGACCAATGCAAAGTGTAAAAGATGCACTGATAAAAAAAGGCTACGCTACACTAGGAGTTGCACCAACTAGACGACTATTAAACCAGACGATTTTAGGGCTCTGTGATGACTAATTGTGTTTAATATTGATTGGTCGCAATTTGCATGTGACAAAATAAGTTTTTCCAAGAAGATGGAAGGTGATCAGCAAAGTGAGTCATGTACAACGGATAGGAATTAGAAGTGTTTTGTTGGAAGTATTTCACTAAAGATGATTATTTTAGTTCAACCACGATCACGTGAAAAATCTGCAGGGTTGTACTAAAATACAAAAAAATACATCATATGCACACTCATTTAAGAAGATTTATGATGATCAAAGAATAAATGCATAGGATGGCTGTTTTTTGTTACTCTATTTTTTTACTCTTGAGAAATATAGATATTGTATATAAGGTATCTGTGGGTGTTTGCTGTAAATTCAGGCAATAAAGCTTGTTAATTGCTACAAAGTCTTCTGTGCTGCATTTCCTACCAGTCTAAGTTGCCTCAACTTTCATCATATCGAACTTGGAAAAATATTAAGCAATGTAACCCCTTCTGTAAGCTACAAACTTTCTATTCTTATTTGAAAGGCTAAATGAAAAGAAAATATTACATGAGCTTGTGTTGCGGTTTCTCATACTTTCATAATATAGCTCCTTTCAGCTGCTCTTAGCATACAAAGGAGACGAGATCGAGTTTTTGTTCTTGGATCCCGGGGATGTTGAAGTGTTCCACTGGCAGAACAGATCAGTTCAGATTTGATTGTTTTATACATGGTGAATTTTAGTTGTTTCTAAAATGTCATTTTATTTTCCCACTAATACGATTAAGTTCATGAATCTCATATTGTATTTTAAAGAATCTGTGTTCACTGTAAATCTATCGTTTTGGATTTGACTAGTCAAAATATTTGAGATTTTAAACTCAGTCAAATATCATCCATTTTCTTTAAGAAACATACAGATAGACATTTCTTGGAATGCTTTAACTATACAAATCAGAGCCTCTTCCTCTCTGACTGCACATTCCCAACAGTGATGAAACCAACTATTAGATCACTTTTTGGCCACCCTTTGACTGGGCAGTGTTGTGAGTGGCCACATCATATCACCCACATAAAATGTGACTACAACAGGAAAAAGCCAACGAATGGGAGTTTGACAACATAATTTTTCTATTCTGACTTTCTAAGTTTAGTGCAAAAAAAGGCTGAAGGTGTTACAAGTCCTACTGAATCGCTCACAAATACAAGAGCTCCCTTTGAACTTCAATTTTATTGTCTCCACATCAGAGTTCAGACCTGAAGTGGACTTTATGTTTTATGTTGCCCCAAATAGTTCTTTGACTGATTTACAGAGCAGTAGTGGTATAAAATAGATCCAATTACCTGCTCCTTTGACACATTTGTTGTTGTTTAACAGGAAGAAATATAAAAACTCAGAACATGATTTTTTTTTCAATTAAGCTGCTAGAGACACAACTAAGTTCATAGAGGTGCAACTACAGACGTGAACATTTATGTGACACAATATAAAACACATTTTAGATCTCTAACAGGATGGTTTAAGCAATCTGGTTAACTATATTCTTGGTCATTATAATTACAATTATAATGGTAGGTCTTAACCCAATGTAGTTTTTTAGTAAATAATAATTCGACATATTTTTACAATTGCAGTGCTGCTGCAATTGTAAGAGGCAACATCCTGTATTAAAACAAAAAAAGTGAACCTGTCTGGATTTTGACATGTTGCAACCTAGAACTTAAGTGTATTTTACTGGGATTTTATTCGATAGACCAGATCAAAGTAAAGCATAGAAGAGACATTTGTTTTTCATGATTAATACTGTCCTGTGGTGGTATAGCCATGCCTTGTTTGGTTCACGGTTATGCCATTCTCTTTCATCTTTTAGACAATGACTAAACAGAGCTTTCTGAGATGTTTAACACTCGGAATGCTGTTTCATTACCTGACTCTTAACCTTTGAATTTTTGGATATTTAGTCACTCTGGATTAAACTGAGGGATATGAAATTAAAGGGGTAGGAAGACCTATACATGCCACATTTTATCCATAAGAACTTTGAAACCACATGCTTTTCCTTCCACTTCACAATTATGCATGACTTTGTGTTGAAATGTCAACTGAATTCCCAGTTTAAAATATTGCAGTTTGTGGTGGTAAAATGACAATATGTGAAACATATCAAAGGGAATGTAGCTGGTATAAGAAAATGGATGGAAATTCCAGCAAGACTGACTCAGGAAGCAAATCATTAGGTCTTTTTGTCTTTTATGTTGTACATGTAAATGGTTGGTGTGTCTAACTCTCTTCGTCTTCGAGTCCATTTCCCTCCGCTTGTTTGTCTAAATTCTCATCTACGTTTCCCTGGTTGGATATTTGCTGACAGCTTCATCAAGCACAGCTAGGGTTCAATTACAAGATCCAATTCCTTCGCTTTCTCTCATTCGTATTTCTCTGAAACAGTCATTAATGTGCACACACAGTAAAGAGCGGGGGGTAGGGTGGGGTGGGGCAACAAAAACTAAGCAGCTCATGCACACATGCTGCTTGTCAGGCCGTCGACACAACTGCCTTCCAAGAACAGCTTGGCATCTGCAGGAGACACCTGCCACTCACTCTTGCAAACACAAGGAGAAGGTAAGAGAAGGAAGGAAAAGTAAAGGGGAAGGAGCCAGAGAGAGTGAGAACAGGCAATATCAGGCTCAAAGGGAATGTGGAACTCTTCTAACATGAAAGCATAGGCAGGAGGAGAGAGGCACAATGCAGCGGTGTGGGAGGGAGAAAGAGCAGAGCGAGTGAGACTGTAGCTAAAAAAAGAAGACGAGGATGACAGGGACGTACTGTGAAGCACAGACCATTATATAGGTAGGTGTGTGAATGTCTGTCTGCTTGGCGAACAACACAACTGTGACTTCCGATGAATTGGCATCTAATACTGTGACCTTCCGCAGGGTGATTCAGATAAACACCTGCGAAGCGTTCAGACATCGCAAACCTGCACTGTCACAGAAAGAAGAAGAAGAAGAAGAAGAAGAAGAAAAAAAGCATTTGATGCAAACGAAATGTGTGTTCTTTGGGTTTCCACAGATCCAAGCTGCGGGCAAATACACCCACAAGCAGATATAGACCATCAACACTAATTAGCAGCAGTGGTGGGATGCTTAAGGAAGGAAAAAAAATACAGCAAAACAGAAGCCAAAAGAAGATGTAAAAAACAGAAAAATTGCAAAAAAAAAAAAAAAAAGCATGGAATATGCTGGCATGCAAGACGGGGGGAGCACTGCAGCGACAGTTCAGATGCTCAATGTAGATGCTGCTCCTTTCTTGTTAGTGGTTGATTTAGCTCAGCATAATCCCTAAGATCATTTAGCGTTGCTCATTCAAATGATGATAAATCTCTAGCAGAGTTAATGAGAGATTTAAATGGCACCAGTGCTTTGAGGACACAGTGGAAAAAAACGTCTGCAGCAAAAAATGCTCCCCTCTCATATACCGCAGGACATAACCTTTACATCAATCTTCATACTGGAGACAAATCAGGTCAATACCACCAGCTCTGCATCGCTTATTTGTTTGGCCAGACGAATCACTGTTTGGTGCCGTTCAAAACTACTTTTGTTCAAAGTCCTCCTCCTGTGACCCCAGACAAAACGTTCAAACAGCAGGAAGAAGCATATTCCTGACTGAGAAGCTAAAACAACTAATTTGTCTTCATTCTTGCTGCTGTTAGACTTTTTTTTAAAAGCACCTTAGAAGGTAAAGTAATCTCTGTGGTATATTTAGGCCAGACTGTAGAAATCTTGATACATTATAAACATATTTGGCCTTTTTACTTTTTGGCCTCTCAATGCTAACACAGATATTCAGCTGCATTTGCACCTCTCATTAACTGAGATTTTTTTTTAAGGTTATTTCAAAAGTTGACATTTCCAATGTCATTTGCGGCTTGTCCATGAAGAAAAGACGTGCATTGTATGAAAATTAAGATACAGGAGGATTCTTTCTTCAAACACGCTTTTGTTTTGTGTCTCGATCACATGCTAGAAAAAAGCAGTGGCTAAAACCCGTGTCCCGTTTACCTATTTCTCTAAATCATCATGCATTGTACAAAATTGTTTGCCAATTACACTTTGATTGTAGGCTGAGAAGACATTGCAATCCATAAAAAAGTAAAAAAAAAAAAAAATCAGTTTAAATGGGTTTTGTTGTCACAAATAAAATACATACATTTAAAAATTAATTTGATGTTGATAAGAGTATAAATGTCTGTCACCACCCATGGATTTCATTTTGTATGTTTTTTTTTTTTGTTTTTTTTTTACTTAGAATAAAATTCTAGAATGTAGAAAAGTTATAATTTGTCTTTTTTTTTTTACCAAGGCAGGCGGTAAAAATAAAAAAAATAAAAAATGTGGGAGAGCCTGAAGAAAATCTTCAAGTAACCAATTGGAGACTGGCATGAAGTCACGTAGAAGCCAAAAGGTTAAAATCACACATGCACGTTCATCTGTGTGGAGTCCCATGCCTTCCTGCAGTTTTTCAGGAAGGCATGGGACTCCATTTGCAGTCAAATTCCTAAGTGAAGTCTCTATCTAAAGCAGTGGATCTCAACCACTTTCCAGCATTTTTTAGAGGTTTCCTAGCTGAGACACGCCTGACCTAAATAAATAAGTGATTAACAGTCTTCTGCAGCACTTGATGGGATGCTGAGGAGGCAATATTCATTTGAATCAGATGGTCTGGAGCAGACATGCATGGAGGACAGTGAGGCCTGAGGACCAGATTGAGAACCACTGATCTAGAGGATCTTTCTGACAGATCATGCAAATTTAGATTTGGGCAATCAGTCAGTCAGTTAATCAGCAAATATTAATCAAACATCAATAGTGATAAATTGCTAAGCTGCAAATTAAATTATAATTTATGCCATTGCAGACATCTCTGGAAAAACCAATGGTGACAGTAGAATAGAATTATTACAGCTTTAAGAGATTAAAATGGTCATTCTTTGATGATTTTTGGAAACGGTATTTATTTTTTACATTCTCACAAAGTTTCCTTAGAATATCAATAAGGATGGGTTTGGCTATACCCCATATCTGACTTTGTCACCCAGACTGTGTTCTCTTTTAAATTTAGGGACAAATAGTTATAAAAATAAAGTTACATTTAGAACATTTAAACTAGCAGAGATATATTAGAAAAACAAGTGGTTAGCCAGCTGATAAGAACACTAGCTGAACAGTGTGTTATTGTTGTTCTACAAAAAAACCATCTGAGTGTAACTCACCCCCACATCTATTTTTTTCCAGATAAACTTCATAAACTGTGCCTAAGGCTGCTACTTTAAAGTTACTGTGCAATTGGTTACATTTTCATTTAAACCTGTTTAGTTCTGCAATATTTGTCATAAAACCATCATAGTGTTGCCCTCTTAGGGTTGACCGTTGGCTGTTGCCGTAAAAATTTTCCATTGGGTCAAACCATACATGGTTTTGTCATCCCGCATTTGGGTATAAAACCATATTAGTCAGACATGTGACCCCAAGGCAAGTCAGACTCAGGAGTTGGAATGGAGAGTATTGAGAGCATTGACAGTGTTTAATGTTTTTTACTGCTTTGAATGTTTGTCCATGTTAACAATAATGCTGCCAACATCACTTTACCACTCAGAAACTGGACCCATTCTGTCCTCCACAGCCTCTGCAAAAACTGGCTTCAGGCATTGCTGAATCAGCGCCTTGAGCACAGCGGCTCAAACTGATGACTCTCAGGCCCCCTGGGCTCCACAAAGCCTCCCTCAACTTCTGGTGATGAGAGGGGTGAAAAATCCCCCACCTTAAAAGACCGATCTGTGGCAAAATGATCAGCCTCACCCTGGTCACTCCATGGTTCAGCGTTTCACTTTCCCTCGTCCTGACCACAACCCCGCTTCACCCCCTCCGCTCATCCCCACACTTAGCCCCACCCATCAAGGTTTCATGGCACTGTCTGCTTTTTCGCCTTTTTTCAAAATTTGTCTCAAAATGTGTTACATTTTAAGGTAAAAGACTGTACTAAGAAAATAGATAATAGTGTAAATTAAGTGGTTGAAGGATTATGAAAAAAGAAGAGCATAAGAATGAAGAGTCACTGGGCGACTTGCAAATGGTCAGCTACATAATGCAAAAATCACTCACTGAGCAGAAGATATCTGAAACACTCCTTCTATAAACAGCTCCTTTTCCTAAACTTTACACTAAACTCTAGCAACCATTAGACATATCACGTGTTTATGGACTCCTAATGCTACTAATCCACTTTAGTAGGTTTATTTTTCATGAGTTCCTTGCTATAAATAGTGAATCACCCAGTGGCACGGCAGCGGCTCAGTCCATCTGGAAGTAGTGAAGACAACACGCTCAAACCAAGCGTCAGAATAAAGAAAAAAGGGAATTGAATGACCTTGAATGTGGCATGGTTGTGGGTGCTAGAGAGTATTTCAGAAAGTGTTGATCAACGGGGATTTTCACACAACTAGCTCATGGGTTTACAGAGAATCGCCTGAAAAAGGAAATTTGAAGTGAGCGGCAGTTGTGTGAAAGGAAATTCCTTGTTGACGTCAGACGTCGTGTACCGAAGGATTTTGAGGTGACAGAAAGTCGACAGCAGCATAAATAGCTAAATGTTACCAGCAAGGTATTCAGAATGCCATCCCTGACCGTGCAAAGACATGTTCAACCTTGAACCAGATGTGTTGCAACAAATCCGACAAAGGATCAAACACTTATCAGATAAAAGCACAAAATTGAGGCCACAGTTTTCACAGCCTAATCTTGCATATTGTTTATTTCATTCTTATTGCATTTTCATCTATCGTTGTAAGACATGGTGAATAATGAAGATATTGAAGGACTGTGTTTCACAGTTAATAATGCAGATGTTTTCTATATATCATGGTGTTTAGACTAATCCTCTTTAAGGCACTATACAGTTCCTGCCATAACATGACATATATCTGTTTGATTGACACCCGATCCGAATCCTATTGGGTACAACTACTTGATGTTTCGTCTCAATATGGAGCACAAACTGAGGGATGTTTCTGACCCCTTGCTGAATTTAAACAACAAATAAAGAATATATGATGTTTTTGGGGTTTCTTTTGAAAGTAAAATACGTTGTTAACTCTACGACAGTATTGTTTCACAGACTGTTTTTTTTTTTCTTTTTCTCCCTCCCACCCCTGAGTGTGATGTGCAAGGACCAAACTGTATAAACTAGACATGGTCTCCAGTAGCATCTGAATGCTCAGCCTGCCTGGCAATCCTGAGAATTCACATAATATCCATTTTTTAAATGCCTTTTTAAAGCAGTGACAGCTCTTGTCTCTAGCCTAATCTGTCGGTTGATTGGCTTTTTAGTAAAAGGGTTGATTTTTATTTATAGTTTTACAGTTGGTAATCCTCTCGCTGATTGTTTCCTTACAAGAGTCGCTGATTGATGCAAACAGCCTAAATCCTGTCATCTGAAACAACAAATAATATTGCATTTTTTAAAAGCTGCTGTCTGTGATTGCCCATTCATTACTCTCTTCCTCTCTCGCTCTTTTTAATATTCCTATTCTGTTAAATCCTTAATAGCCAAATGCAGTGATCCTCTACAGTGGACGATTCAATTTTCCTAAATAAAAAAATAATAATAAGTTAAAACAGCTCCTTCTTCTCAATATATTCACAAATACACTATCGGTATTAAATTGAATAAAAAGATGAAACAAGAAATACCACATTCTTTAATCTAGTAGTCTACAACACAGAGTGGTCAGTGATTAAGGAAATGTGAAAGAATATATATATGTTCAATAGCATGAATAACCTTTTTCTGTTTTTGTTTTTTTCGCTTGTTTACCAAATTCAGGAAGACCTGCTTGACAGAAATGTTTTAATGTATCTTTTGATAATTGGTCATATGTGGTCCATTTTCCATTGCGCGACACCGTCAGTGGTCTGACAACCTGCTATTCTGGCATCTCTTCAGGATGTAACACGTTGGCCTATGGACACAAACGCACACACACACACAACTCCGATCAGTGTGACTGCATGTACACTGCTGTGTGCATGTGTGTGTGTTCGTGTGTCAATTTGGCTGAGACAGAAAAGATGAGAGGAATCGCCAAAATAACCTCTACCCTATTTACATGCGGTAATTGGGTCATTTGAAAGGCTAAGCTTATCTCAACACTAATATGGCTGTAATTATACACAGAAAAACTTCGCCCACACTAATTCATCTATCTGTCTCTCTCTTTCTCTCGGACGGACACACACACACACACACACACACACACACACACACACACACACACACACACACACACACACACACACCCAGGATGTGTGTTGAAATGGTGCAGGTTGCAGCTTTCCCAATTTAAATTTGACCCATTAGTCACAAAATGTAAGCTGGCAGCCAGCACAACTCTCTGCCTCGCTGCATCTTGGAGACAATTTGGACCAGCAAGGTGACTTGTGCTTAGAAAGCAAAATAAATATTTGAATTATGAGAAGGTGTGGCATCACCTTTTAAAGGTGCTAGAACACATGTTCACGCAGGCAGAAAGCCAATCACAACATACTGTATAACTGAGAAAAAATGCAAATTTGTGTGAACTTGTAAATGAGTTTAAAATTAGCTTGTTATTCCCTTAGATTCCTTTGGGAGCGTTGGTCTACAACCACATTTTCGTAGTTTACCACATCCTACAACTGCCTGTATCTTATATCTGACTTGCTTTTCCTCACTCTTAGTTAGTCTTTACCAAACCTATTTGGCCTTCCCAACCTTTCTCTTCCCTTAAAAGCTCCAGTAGTGCTTGACGTGTACTGCTAGGGGGTAGTACTTGCGTGACTAATACTGGAGCAAAAGATCTTAATATTAGTAAAGTTCTGAGCAGAGATAGACACCTTATATCCCACAGGCTACATGTGATAATTGGAAGTCTGAAACTAAACATTATAAAGTGTTATTTACACATGCTAGTCCAGCTAAATTGCTTTTATTTTGAAGAAAAAAAAACACCTTGTATTTTGAAGGCAACAGCTGGCATTTCTCTGCCTAGCAACATTACTAGCCTGTATTATACCCAAACATTGGCTTCTGAGTAAGGGCTTCACTGTATAAGCAAATTTGTTGGATCTCATTTCCAGCTGTCCCGAACACACTTTGCATGCCGATGTTCCATATTCAGTTATTAGAGAAAGATAATGTAGGCCTAAAGTTTCAGGCATTGCATTTTAATATTCAGTTGCAATTTTTACAGTCACCAGCAGTTGTTTGAAATCATATTTATACTTTCAAATATGTTTCTGGGATAATTGCATACAGCTAATAATTTGGCCCCCAACAATTACCATAGTTATTCATGTGAACCTTTGGTAAAATTAATTGCTCACCTCTTACTTTGAAGTTCAGTTGTAGGGGTTTGAATTACTTAGAGCCACCCTGACATTCAGGAACTCGCTCACTTGTGTCATTGTGCATGTTTTATCGTATTCAATATCACTTTAAGCTTTACGTTGCTTCATGTATTTGTACAAACATGCACATTAATAATGGCAGAATTTCAGGGAGAAGTAATGATCAGCCTTACGGAGCACAATACCCTGGGGATTGAAGCATCATCCCAGCGGATAGCAGATAACCTGCTCTCCACCTATCTGCCCGTTAACACACAGGCTCACGGGAGAGGTGAGGGCCCACATACACAGGCTGACACACATCAGTACCCACACCAGCCAAGGAACGAAAGGAGAAATTTCACAGCTGATTGACGCTGATCTGGCAGTGGCAATCTGTGTTTGCTGAAATGGTGGGTGTATAAAAGTGCGTGTGCAGTTTTAACATTTCTGTACGTTCATCTACACATGGGCAAATCATGGCTTGGGAGGGGGGGGGGTGCCCTCTGTGTCAGGCCATCACTGTATCTGGAATGCTATTTGGCAGATGTCCTCTGTGGAAGGCGGCGAGAAATGAGCTGTTCCCACAAGCCAATGAAAAGAGGAAAAGAAAGTGCACCGCGCTGGCGAGCTGCTTCTCCTCTTAATAGCTGTTTGTCTCCCAGCACTTGGAAAATATCTCATTCCCTGCAGTCCGCTCAGCACTACAGGTATGAATCACCCTTTGTCGGCCTCCTCCACTCTCCTCCCTCTTGTTCGTTTAGTTTCCCATCTGTCTCTATTACAAAGCTTGTTAAAAGTACATCAGGAATTGTTATTACAGACCTCTCTCATAGTGACTGCGCGCATCCACCTTGCTTGCAAAGTATTTGTTTTGGAGGCTCTCTGAGCAAGAAATTTATGTCATACACTGTGATTACACCTGTACGCCATCTGGGTACACATCCAAGATGAAGGGTTGCTAATCCAAGTACCCAGAATATGGCTCTGAAATGTGTAAACTTCACCACAGTGACAAGTTTGAAGTATTCTCTGTCACCAGTATAACGGGCTTCCACCAGACACTTGGATCCGGCAGAGGCAGTCACCGACAGGAGCTGACCATTTCTCAGCCCAGTTGGACAGAACCCCTGTGAGAGATCAGCTTTGGGTCTTCAGTTAAACAGCCTCTTAATGGAGCGTTTATTCAACGACTACAGAGCTCTGGCAGCTGTTGATGCAATCAGTTATGTTCCAAATTACATTATCCAGCAGCTGACAAATCTGAGACCTAAAGCGACAACATGATTGACTTGGGAGCACAACTACAAAAGCAGTGCACTGAGCTGGAATTAAACATTTGGATCAAAACTTTCAACTGAAAGACACCCTGTTAGATGGTTTCTAAAGCAGCATTTCACAAATGCATTAGTTTAATTGGAGTTCTGCTAGAACTGTTTGCCTAAGTATTCATAGCTGATGAAGTTCTTTACATTTTGACATGTTGCAACCTCAAACTTCAATGTATTCTGTATTGGTTTTATGTATCAAACACAAGGTAGTGAATCATTGTAAAGTGGAAGGAAAATTATACGTGATTTTCAAAATTGTTCACAGATTAAAAATCCACAAAATTAAGTGTTTATTTGTATTCAGTTCTGCCCCTCAAGTTAATTTTTTGTAAAACTTTTTGAATGAAAAATGAAATGAAAAATGGCTGAGAGTTGCAAGAAGCAAACTGTCTTAAAAGTTTATGAGAATAAGAGAAAGGCCTCAGAGGAAAGAAATAAGACCAGAGTGAATTTGGCAGATTGTTTCACATGAGACCCCTGAGGAGCAGAGGAGCAGGTATGATGGTCTTGCACATGCACGGTTATTTAAAAATGGACTTGGGTGTTTCTCACATACATTTCTGGAAAAACCGTGCACTATCCATTTAAAGATACCTTGAATTCAACTATCTCCTATGTGTCCTAACATAGAAAAGCTTTTAGCAATTGGAATAATAAACTGAACTTAACTGCATTGTTTTATAAGAGGAATCAAATTGGAATGCATTTAGATGACTTTAAATCTGTTTGCATGATTAGAATGGATTTTTAAGATTCCTGGGATGGCATTTGTTGTAAACTGGTAATATTATAAATAAAGTGAAATACATCTAAAAAAGACTTGAACAGTGCTCTGTGAGATGTTCAACACTTGGAACATGATTTAATAACGCAACCCTGCTTTAAACCTCTCCACAAAAGTGTGCCTTATATTTCAGCTGTGTTGCTTGGTCTTTATGGTGTCATTTATTCTCTAATGTTCTCTAAACAACTTCTGAGGTCTTCCCATAAAAGGTGTATGGAGATTAAGATTAGATAGGGATTTTATGAAGCCATATTAAATGATGCATTATTTTGTCTTCCCTAACTTTTTTGTTGTTCTATTACAAAAACTTACATTTAGGTTGGCAAAACTGTGTAAGTTTTCAAGAGTCGTGAATACTTTGGCACTATACTAACTATACTGACTGTGGGCAACAGGGAAACCACAAAGATCATTCAATATAGGAAGGCAAGTTGGGAGAACAAAAAGGTATTAAATCTTTATTCCTGTCAATTAAAAATTGATTAACAAGAAGCGTGAGTGTGACTCCTGGCTAATCCGATAGTTGTTGGTCAAGCTCTCATATAAGCCATGGTGTCTGGCTGCTGTGACGCTTGTAGTAATCTTTGAGTGTCTGTTCTTTTGCTTTATACACCTATACCATTTCAAGAAGCTAAAGCCTATTTATTTTTCATCTGTGCAGATTTTATTTTTCATCGTCTTGATTCTACACAAGGTTCAAAGCACTCACTATCTGTAAGATTAAAAAAGCGACTGGAGAATTTGTTACTTTCTCCTGCAGTGAGGAAGGCTGCTCTATAGCTTGAATTCACAGTGGCTGCAATAGATTCCAGCGATGACTCAGGCGCAGCATGAAAAATATCTCCAAACATAACA
>NC_046371.1:16645343-16762380 GCF_011125445.2 Fundulus heteroclitus | reverse complement strand
GGGGGGAGACGCACACAGAAATGAGTCTTTCTGGTCTTCAGGTCATTTGATAGCTGTTTTAAAACTGATGATATCAAGGAAACAAATGTTGATTTATTCCCTTTATTCCTACTTCAAACAGCTGGCCTTAACTGGTGCGCCTCCTAATTCTGAGATCTACGTTTTTACGGATGCTGCAGCTAAAGACGAATACCTGAGAAACCCAGTGATAGCACTCATAGAGCAGACCAAGTCTGTGGTGAGTGATACTGTAATAGCCTGGTAAATTATTTGTTTTCAGCAAATAAAAGTCATAGTATTTGGATTTACATTTGAGTGCTTTAAAATGTACGTTTTTAAAAAAACGTACATTTTAAAAAGTTACTGTTACAGCTTTTAGCAATGTATCCTCACAGATAAAAGGCTACCAGTTTGTTTCTCAGCTTTGGTCTTTCTGTGTTAAATTTCCTCCAGGCATTGACCTTTTTCACAGAGTTTGTCAAATATGTATCTTTGTTGGTTGAGCAACAACCAACAATATTGTATTATTAGTAAAATAAAAGGGAACTCTATAAAATGAATGTTCAAATCACCTTTTAATCATACAGTGATACAGTTATTTCAAGGTCTAAGCTGGTGGTCAGACCAGTGCAGTTGTAGCAGCAAAATTATGCAACGGACTTAGAAATTATTCAGACTCAATCTCCTGTCATTTTCACTTACAGTGAGTCAGTATACTAATTTTAGTTTGTATGTGTGACTCATAATACACATGCAGAGTATGTTTGCAAACACCCAAACAAAATTATGCATTTGAAGGTACATTTTAAAGACGGCTGAAATGCTGACCAGCTTCATTTTGTTTCAGGTGAATTTCATGATCACTGATTTATCTCTGTTTCGCCGTCGAAGACAAGCAGAAAACAACCAACAACAAAATGTTAGGATGGCGAGAGCAGATGGTCAGCTTTATAGAGACCTGGCTCAGGCTTCAGGAGGTCAGGCTGTGGAGGTCACAAAAAGCCAGCTGCTCGAGGCCATCAGCGTCCTGACCGAATCAACCAGCTCCGCTCAAGTAAGAAAAAACAGGGTCTGACATCTATTGCTGCCGTCATTTCTTTTTTTACATTTAAGGATTTCAAAATGAAACGCAAATTTGATTTTTCAGGTTGTCCTTCTGCAAGCAGCCAGGAACCTTGGGAAGGCTGAAAATTACACTTTTACAGTTGATGAGTCAGTACGAAACGCGACCATTTACATCACCGGGGCTACTGTTGGTTTTACTCTCATCAGTCCGTCAGGTGACTGGTACTCAAACACATTCACTTAAAAAATAATCTCTTTTTATTTCATGGTATATGAATAAGTGTAGAATATAAATGGTGTTTCTAACAGATTCAAGTCACATTTAAATCTATTCTAAATTGCACCATTATTTATCTAAAAAAGTGAAGCCAAAATGGTTAACAAGATACATCCTGGCTCCTTCCATATATTTTAAAAGGATAAACCACCTCTATACAAGTGGGCTTGGCTTTTCTTTTAGTTTTTATTTTATTAAGTTTAAGGCACATTGGGTGTGGACGTTACAAACAGTATGGATCACATTGAAGGTGGCCAAGATGACACAGCTACCTGGACTTTATCTGGGTCTGCTTTGCTTTGCTACTGAGCCGTTATGCAGTCATTTCAATTGTTGATTTTCTCTAGACACCAAAGTTATTCTTCTAGCCAGGTGAGAGGCCACCTGTACTATAGATGAAGTTTGGCCCCAGCTTGGTCACAACAGGGCAGTGGTCTTAGTTGCAGAAGAATAGGCACACCAAATTGGCTGTAAAAAAGAAGAATCAAGGTGCTGCTGCGACCCAAAACACGTTCTGACCTCAACCTGATGATCTGCATGAAAGATCTCCATAAATCTCATTGAGCTTGAGCAGATATTTAACATGCACCTTTATACATTTTGTCTATCTTTTATTTTAAAACATATTTTCTTGGCATATGTTTTTTTTTTATCTTGCAACATTTCATGTTAGTTTAGGTCATTTTCCACCTGGTAAGTATATTATTTCCATAAAGAACTATTATTTATGATCCTCTTGGTGGAAAAATTTGTCCTTGCTGCAATTGCAAGTTTGAACTCAATTAAGAGTGGCTGCTAATAAGTAGTTATTTAATAAACTAATTGTATGTTGAAATACAACTTTTTTTAGTGCTTTTAGAGACTTTGATCAATTGTTTAACCAGTTTGTACAATTTTGTGGCTTTTTTTTCTCAGGTGTGATTCAAAGTAGTGCCAACACTACAGGATCTTCAACATTTTCATACCAGTCTGTTGGAAACCTGCAGACGCTGCAGTTAAAAACAGAGCCTGGAGTGTGGGAAATCAGAATAGAGTCAACAATTGCCTACAGTCTGAAGGTTGTAGGTAAGACCTCATTTATTTGATTGAAAAATATTATTTAAATGACACAATGGCTAAAAATCTGTAAAGTAAATGCAGAGCCAGTTATGTGTAAACTTTGATTTATTTAGTTCCCTTTCGATGTAATTTGCAGGCGAGAGCTCCATTGACTTCATCTTTGACTTTATTGAAGAGTCAAACGGTGTATTTGGAGGGTTTAAACTGATCGAGAATCGGCCCACAGCTGGTAATAAAAACAAAGTTTGGTTAAGTGTAACATTAACTGGATCTATACCAGTATAACCGTAAGATTTTTCTTCTCTTTAAAGGTAGCAATGCCAGTCTGCTGGTGACACTGATTGGGAGCGAAGTCGCTACAGTGACAGAGGTCATACTGGTTGAATCGTCCGGTTCAGGTCAGGTTAACGGCACTGTGGAGCCCCAGGGTGGAGGGGAATATTTTGTTCGCTTTGACAGGATCCCATCAGTTGAGTTTGTTGTACTTGTAAAGGGGCAAAACAACAACGGTATCTCCAGAGCGTCTTCAGGGATCTTCCAAAGGCAGTCCACCACCAGCCTGAGAGCCTCTGTTCTCACGGTTTCTGTTGTAAGCAAACCTGTGCAAAAAACAAACAACAAAAAAACAATTGTAATAACTTTCCAAATCTTTCTTTATGATTCTGTCTACTTTTCTAACTTCCCATTTGCATTGTTTGTTTGTATTTTTAGGATCAGTTAGATACGGTCTTTGAGCCAGGAACATCAAAATCAGTTCCTTTCTCTGTGACGACAACTGGTGGCGGTGGAAGCTTCACCATCCAAGCTACCAATGACAAAGGCTTTACATCATCATTCTCATCCAGTTTGTCACTGGATGCTGGAGGTAGTGCTAATGCTACAGTAAACATCACAGCTCCTGCCAACACCCCATCCGGTACTGTCATCACTCTGACCATTGAGGCTGTGGCTCCAGAAGGTGCAGACACCAACTATGCTGTGCTGCGTCTGAGCGTCCTTACAACAGTAATGTGTTTCTTCATTTTCTATGCATTTTAAGAAGTCATTAAGAGTAAATACTGATTTGTTTTTGCTGTCACTCTACCACAGGTGACTGATTTCACTCAGCCAGTGTGTGAGCTACTCAGCCTGCAGTCCAACTGCTCTGACAACTGCAGCCAGTCCACATGGGAGCTCTCTGTTCAGGTCACAGACGAAGTTAACGGGACGGGTTTGGACAGCGTCCGTCTCAGAGAAGGCAACGGCACTTTGAACATCAGCACGGCAGCTGACAATGAGAATGCAACTCTAGTGTCTTATGTAGCTTCCTGCTGCTCCCCTGATGTGGAGCTGGTGGCTGTGGATCAAGTAGGCAATGCGGAAATCTGTAGATACTCTGTTCGCAGAAACGTCAGTCCAGCTGCAACAGCTGCAACTCAGGATGCTACAACCAGCAGCCCTGTGACACCAGCTGTTACATCTTTCTCTACAAGAGTTGATCTCTCAATTTTTCTCTGCTTTTGCTTCACAGTTCTGAGCTTTTTGGCACAGCCTCTGAGCCTGTGATAATCTGAATGGCTAAAATTTACAAAAGGGTTTTCTGGTGAAGGAAATCAATACTATATGCCCCCTGGTGGTAGGTTACATACTCTAACCCTAATACAAGACAATAGAACATATTTGGAAGCTGAATAAAATGTAAGCACTGCGTTCGAACATTATGGATAGCTTTAAGGAAGGTTTGCTGTTGGTGAAGGTTAAACTCTGTTAACTGAGTTTTAGTGACAACTTAATATCTTTGAAATTATTTTTTTCTAAAGCTGAACATAAATCTTTGAGGTATTCTTTAATTTCTCCTATGTAATCAGGTGTTTTGAAGGGGTGTAAGACCTACCAGGTTTTTACTAAAGATTTGTTTAGTAAAAAACACACACACACACACACACAAACAACTCAAAAAGCTTCTGCATTAAGCCAGATCTAAATGTAGAAATGCACCAAGACACACAAAAGTGATCCCCTGATGTTCTTAGAGTTGAAGAGTTGGTTTAGATGTGGGTCTGTGGATTTTCTAATACTGTGTTGGTTATCTGCATACGCTTAATTGTGGCATGTCATGTTTTCTTTTTACTCTGCTACCATTTTTTAAAAGTTTTGTTTCTGGATTAATGTGATTCCAGTCATGTGCAGCAAAACGCCCAAATTAAATAAAATGTCTTTTATAAATCTGTTACAACTATTTCAATTATTAAAGGGTTCATGCTTGTGTAGTCAATTCTCCCACTAAACACAAATAAATGAAAGGGCAAGTGGTTGACCTGTGGCGGGTAAAAGGTTAAGGAACCCTGCTCTGGAGCTCATTGTACAAAGAAGAAGGTGCATAAAATAAAATAAACACATTTAACCACCCTAAGCATCATTTTGACTACACATTAACTCCACAAAATGTCTTCAGATAGAGACGTGTTAAAACCTGGTGCAACACAGACCACAACAAGGGAAACTTCCTCTGCTATATGTAGATTTATATGATATATACATAGAAATCTTTTTAATTCAAACCAAAGGTCCTCTTTTTGTTTGAGATCATGTAATAAAAGATTAAAAAAAACCTGACTCCTATAGCATTTTTCAAGTGATTAGACAAAAACACATGTATTTGTGCTTACCATCACATAAAGCATGAAAACATTAGTTAAAATATGTCAAGCAAAGACATAGAAAAACAATAAAGACATAGAAAAACATTTTAAAAATGACTAAAACTGTTAAATTTTAAAATAATTTTTATGTTTGGCTTTATTTGTGAAAACTCTTGCTAAAGTCTTTTAGATTAACCATTGTCTTTTTAGGTAGTCCTTACATTCATTTCAACTACCAGTCTATTAAAGTAATTAGACAGGAAATGACAATTAATGAAAAACTTTAACATTATCAGTTTGAGATAGGGTGTTTAAATGTATGCATAGCTAACCCACTTTATCAAAAGACCTATGCAATAAAGATCAACTAATCTTTGCCACTGCTACTCATTATTTCCTCAGAATATAAACAGATGTAGCAAAAGGTTGGTATCATTAAGAGTCTCGCTGGAAGAAGCATAGAGATAAAAGGCTCAAAGTTCATTCTCCGTTGTTAGAGCAAAGTGGTGGAGATTCCTGAAACAAATGGGAAACACACAAAGAGAAAATTAAACTGACTGTATCTTTGAGAAAACAACTGTTAAGACCATTCAGATACTTAAATATCTTATATCTTATGTCCTAGAAACAAATCTGAGTTGTGAGCTTAAATAAAAGATTAAATACAAACAGGTGAGAGGTTATTTTTGTCAATTAGTTACAGAAAACTATAAATGACAGTGTTTTTGAGCGAACCAGGTCTTAGTCTGCGTATTCAAAAATTAAATTAATGATATTTCAGTCGATGTTATCAATAAATGAATTGCAATTGATAGGAATTAATAGATCTTTGGCAAGATCCACATATTTCCCCAGTTTATATGGCATAACAAAGCTAATAATTATTTATGATTAATACATTTCTATAAAAACACTAGTTAGATGATCTTTTCATAACTTTTTTCGGGGCATTTTGAACAAACACGTCTTATTTCCCAGATGAAATACAATGAATATATAGAGTTAAAAAATCCCACATTAAAGATTTCTTCTGTTTTTCTTCTGAGTTGCACTTAGATGTTTCAGATTATAAAACATCAGACAAATATATTTTTCTTCATCATCTTCTTCTTTTGGCTTTTCCCTTTCAGGGATTGCTACAACCAGTCATATGTTTCCATCTAACCTTTCTTCCTTCTGCATTTTCTTCTCTCACACCAACTAACTTCTCATCCTCTTTCACTCCATCCATAAATTTCCTCTTTGGTCTTCCTCTAAGTTTCCTGCCTGCCAGTTCCAGCCTCCCACTAATGTACTCAGGAACCCTCCTCTGTGCATGTCCAAAAAATCTAACTATGGGAACGCCGGCTTTATCTCCAACACATCTAAAATAATTTTTCCCTCTAATGTGCTTATTCGTGATCCTTTCCCTCATCGTTACTCCCAAACAGGACCTAAACATCTTCATATCTGCAACCTCCTCCTCTGCCTCTGGTCTCCTCCTCTGTGTCACTGTCTTCAAACCATATATTCTTAGTCTCGCCACTCCTGCACAACTTTCCTTTCATTTTCATTGATACTCTTTTATCACACAACACACCTCACAATTTTCTCCACCCGTTCCTGCTGGGATACGTTTTGTCATCTCTTTTCCACATTTGCGGTTGCTCTGGACTGTTGACCCCAAGTACCTGAAATCTTCCACCATCTCTGCACCCTATAGCCTCACGCCTCATGTTACTCTCATTCACAAAGATGTATTCTGTCTTGCTAACCTTCATTCCTCTCCTTTCCAGGGCAAACCTCCACCTCTCTAGATTTTCAACCACATGTTCCTTGCTCTCACGTAGCCTCAAGATCATCATTGTTCAATAAACACCCTACTACCTCATTGTCTTTATCTGTGACTTTCCTAAACGATAAAAAAATAGATGTAACCCCTGTTCATTGCCTGTTTGTTTGTCAGTTTTTGCCTTCATTGTGTGTAATGTGAACTGTAATGTGAACCGGAGGAAATATTTTATTCTAAATGCACGCATCTAACCCACACAGTACAAATTTTCCAATAATCAACCCTACTTGTTTGTTGAACCAATTCTTACTTTTAAAATGATGCAAAAATAATGCAAGCATGTCAATGAACAAATTGTCAATGAACAAATCATTAACACTTCCTCATATTTTATCCACAACTTCTTTCTTGGTATGCTGTCATATTCTTTCTGTAGATCTACAAAAACACAATGCAGCTCCCTCTGACCTTTTCTGTACTCCTCCATTTATAGTTATAGTTATTACTTGATTGTAGCTGGAACTGCATGGAATCTTATCCCACTTTCCTACCAGTTAGAAGGTGTGGACTTCTAAGCAAGGTAATGATTAAACCCGTTAAACAGGAACACTGTTGTTCTGCATTTTACAGCCATGTAGTGTTATTTTTCCTGAGAGCTGCTTTAAAGAAGATAACTGTTCATTTTATTGCCTGTGCAAATTCTCAGTTATCCGCGTCATTGCAACAACAACCAGGCTTAAATCAGAGGCAACTGGACTTTCGCTTAGTTCTTTCTAAAAAATTTTAGACACAGATTCATGGGTTTTTGTCAATTCTGGTGGATCGCACTTGAGCAACCTGCTGTTGGTGCGCTGCTGTTTTTAAAGGACATAGAGGCCCATCCTCCTGGACGCATTCTGCAACAAGGGCAGGGCAACTAAGTGCTTACAAAGTAACACCACCAACTCATACATGTGGAAGACACTTGAGTAAAAATCCAAACCACACCAACCACATCAACTCAGTGGAGACCAACATAAGGTTTACCAGAGAAGATGCTAAGAACAACAGGTTGCCTTTTCTGGACTGTGCGGTACACATTGAGGAAGATGGGAGTCTCAAAACTGAGGTTTACCAGAAGCCCACACGCACAGACCAATATTTGCCCTTTGATTCACATCACCCACTGGAGCACAAACTCTCTGTTATCAGAACTCTGAGTTATCGGGCTGACAACATTCCTTCAGCCACAGAGGAGAAACAAAAAGAACACAAGAACGTCAGGAAATCACTGGAAGCTTGTGGTTACCCAAAATAGACCTTTGTCAAATCAGCCAACAAAGCTATCAGAAGAAACAACAGAGCATCGAACACATAGGAGAAAACAGAAAGACGCAAAAACGTTGTCATTCCAAATGTGTCAGGAGAATTTCCCCCAAACACAACATACCAGTAAATTTCAAACCTGATAACACTCGGACAAAAATGGGTTAATCCCAAAGACAGAACACCCAAACCACAGCTGAACGGTGTTGTGTATGCGGTCCAACGCAGCAAGGACTACTCAGACTCCTACATTGGAGAAACTAAACAACAGCTACATAAAAGCACGGCACAGCACAGGAAGGCTAGCAACTCGGGGCACGATTTAGCAGTCCACTTGCACCTCAAGAACAAAGGGCCCTCTTTGACAACAATAATGTCCAGACTTTGGACAGTAAGAACAGATGGTTTTGAAGAGGGGTGAAAGAAGCCATCTTGATCAAAAGAGAAAAGCCATCACTTAACAGAGGAGGAGGATTGTGTTTTCCATCTCCCCAGCTCAGCCCTCCAACACATTCCAAAGTGATTACATCAACAGCCTCATCATGATTCAGGTGACCAAAGTAGTCCCTTCACACCAAGCAATAGCTTCTAATGACCCAGGACAGTGAAAAGTCCGGCATTGATTTGCATCTGACTTAAAATGGGCCTCCATGTCCTTAAAAACAATAGTGCACCAACTGCAGGTTGCTCAAATGTGAGCCACCAGAATTGACAAAGACTCCTGGATAGGCGTTGGAATGTTTTCAGAGAGAACTGATCAAAAGTCCAGTTGCCTCCAATTGAAGCCTGTTTGCTGTTGTTCGTTGTATTCATACATTTCGGCTTGAAGGTGAGAGAGGGCAGCAAAAAGCCTGGTTCAGAGTGATGAGAGATATCCAAGTAGAGTTATGAGCAGGAGTTTCACAGGCAGCATAAAAAACAAGCTGTTTGACAAGTTCTAAATTTTTGCAAGGCACAGGATTGCTAGAGACTGCCGTTAACGTGTAATCATCCAACAAAGAGTGGAGGTCCTACAGCTCCTTAAAGGCTCCCAGGTTGATGACCCAAAGGAGCTGCAGGTGCGTGGCTTCACTCCAATCAGGAGAGACACAGACACACAACTAGTTTCTGACACTGTATTTGTATTAAAAAAAAAACACTTGTTGTCATAGTCATGTGCTGATCAAATAAAGCGTCACCTCCGCTATCTGAAAAACCCCACCCACCTGAACAAAAACCCATAATACATTTCTAGCCATCAGCGCTGCGGCAACGTTACGATCAAGACACTCCCCAGATATCAGGTACGTGCAATTTCAACTAACGCCTTTTTCCTCCACTTTCTCTATACGTGGTTGTTTATTAAAAATATCTAATCATTTAAGAAAAATAATACTTAGAAAATATTCATATTTGATTGTCATCAGAACTGAAGACGAAACGGATGTTAAAAAAAAGGTTTACATGCATTCTGCGTTTAAATTAAGCCTTTCTAGTTTTATTACTGCAGAAGTCTACAGTAGAAACACCACATTACCAGATAAAAGAACCTGGGGAGACTGAGAACAGGTGTATAGTTTACACTATGATGAAGAGAAACCCAGATAAGAAAGAGTTGTTGCCCAATAAACTCTAAGTGTAGCCTTGTGTTATGTGCCATTATGTGGATGAGTGTTGTCTTTCCCACACTTTTAACTTTTAAAACATGTCCGAGTCTGGATTCCTGATAAAAACTTTTCTTATATAACTACTTTTAATTAATTGTCAAGATGTGCAATGTCAAGACAGTAATATATGAAAAGACATGGTATATTTGCTTAAGTCTTTAACTTAATCTAGGGACCTAAGTCCAAAACGTGGTTATGTCAGTAAAAAAATCTGTTCAAGTCTGTACACCAGTTTGTACCGACCCAGTGAATGAGGGGAGCGGCTGAAAGATCTCGCTTAATCTACTAAACTATAAAAGTTTATAAACAGGCCCAGTTTTACCTTTCTTATTCAGTCATTTCTTTGGGGGTGAAATTGGTGGGTTTTAAATCAAGTGACGAGACAAAAGAAAGCAAGAAGCAAACAAAGAAAGAAACAAAGAGGAGAGGAAGACCTGAAAACTCCAGAAAGGACTTGAAGAAGCATAGTTGTTTCAATCTCTCTTATGTTTTTAATTTTACACTGATAGCGGTTGAAAATCACTTTGAATGTGTTAAAACACTTTTGGTTTGCCGGGCACATGAGTAAGTAAATAGGAAGAACTAATGCTGAAGACTGTTTCTAAATTCTGGATCAGCTGCAGCTGTCTGATCGACTTTTTAGGCAGACCTGTGAAAACACCGTTCCAGTAACCAATTCGACTAAACATAAACGCATGGATTTGTTTTTCCAGATCCTGCTGAGACATCAGTCCTTTAATCCTGGAAATGTTCTTCAGGTGATAGAAAGCCGACCTTGTAATTGTCTTTAGATGCTTTTGGAGGTTCAGGTCTGAGTCCATCACTACTCCCAGATTTGGGGCCTGATCAGTGGTTCCTAGCTGAAGCAGCTGAAGCTGTGTGCTAACTTTTGATCTCTCCTCTATTGGTCCAAAGATTATTACATCAGTTTTGTTTTTATTCAATTGAAGAAAATGGTTGGCACATCCATGCATTGATTTCTTCTTCATTTCAAGAAGAATAAAGAAGGCTTGTAAATGTGGAACACCAAGGGTGACACATATGTCTGCATGAGCGAATGGGACTGTTTAGAACAAAACAAAATTAATTCTTGAAGAGAACTGTGAACCTGTGTGTAAGAAGGTCCCACCCGCGCCTTTTCTTTTTTGCTGAAGGAAACCTCAACCCATTTTAACATGGAAACGAACCATAATGACCACGTTGTACTGGTTGCTTTTTGTCGAAATTGGTTTTATCTTTTTCTTCTCAGAGCCATGGCCTTGCCGGGCACCAGAATTTTTTCATTTGCGGTTAGTTTAGCCAGTTTGCTATATGACATACCTGAGTTGCTGACAACGAACGAGAAACTTTTTCTTTTCCAAACTACCGTATCCTTACAAGGTTTACCGGCTTTACTGAATACGTTAACCTCCTGACAATGATTATCGCATAGATTTGTTTCTAATGTAAAAAAATATAAGGATTGACTCAACCACCAGTTCATTAATTCAGTTCATTAATGACTGTGTTGAGCAATCTTTATATTTGATATTAAAATGAACCCATTACTAAATTACTACGTTGCATTTTGGGTTTCCATAACAAAAATGCTTAGCAGTTGCTAGGCCAAATCTTGGTGTTGCTATAGCAACTCCAAGCTACCCTGACGCTGCTCAAGTGTCATGGTTTGTTCATGAAATCCTGAAAGAAAGAGTTCTCTTCAGCAGATTGTTAAACGTCCTCTAGGACTAATTGGAGAATTCCAACAATCAGTTGCATCCCTGTACATCAGGCAGGTACAGCATATAGCCTCCTCCTCTTTTTGTTTAAAAATGACTTGCACCCCTTCACTGTGAGTTCCAGCTTCTTCCCCCCAGACAGAGGTTCTTGGTCCCTAAATGTAGAACCAGTATTTTTAAAAACAGCTTTGTTCCCACTGCGGTTATTGAAATGAACAGGCTGATTTTATTAGATGTCATAGATTTTATTGGACTATCATATTTCTTTTAAAGAAATGTTGTCAGTCCTTTTATTTATTTTATCAGTTCTTTTATTTACTTTATAGGCAATCTTTCCATTTTAAGCCGGGTCCTCTTATGTGTCCTGCTAGCACTTTGAACATTCCTTGATGCAAATGGTTTTGGTTATGTTTTTGCATAGTGTACCAGGGTATGTATGTGTCTTAAAACCCTGACAGACAAATCAACCTACGGGTATAAATAAAGTAACCTTAAAGCTGGATTTAATTGCTGGATTACTGTACGTGTAGTCACCCAAGAAGTAGGTATGCTTAAAAAGTTATTTAGCTCCCGGTGAAGGTGTCAAACTTGTCCAACTTCTGTTTCCCCGCAGTTTTTGCAGTGATGTCTGGGTTGGCCGTGCTGTGTTTTCTGCTTGTGCAGACTGGAGTTCACAGTTTTGGTATATTTAATGGAGAATCTCTCAGTCACCAAGTTATCACAGAAAGAGCCATCCTAAACGTCACGGTTCAGGTGTGCCGTAGCCTAGCTCTGTCTGAGGGCAGGGACTTCCCTTCTCTTGTAAGAATTAAATTAATTACATCAAATATGTTTTTATCCCCTCTTCTGTAATAACTGTTTTAATAAAAGACCCTGTCTGTGCAGCCTCAGCCTTTTACCCCTTCAGCTGTTGCTGCTGTCTGCGGAGCATCAAAATCCTCCAAAAGTTTCATCAAAACCATCCAGCGGATTAAGACGAAGAAACTGGCAAACGGACATTAAATATCCCCTGAGTGCACGCCGTCACTGTGATAATGAGAAGCTGAACGAAGGAAAGAAGCTCATCACAGATGGTTTATCAATCGTAAAAGCTTCCAATAATAAGCAGAACTTTGTTTCAGCAACATCGAGTCTGGGAAGACTTCTCCACACATTACAGGTACTTCTGCCTACTTGTAAACCTGTCTATCTGCTAATTAGCATAGGCAGAAGGAAAGCAAATTATATTGACAAGTGGACAAGTTTGTAGTTGGAATTATAGAAAATTACATTGGTTACACTTTTTCTTGACAATATTTTATTTTAAGTATTGTTGTGTCTACTTTCAATCAAATTCACAAGTGAGAGAAAAGGCCATGATAAAATGCAAAGAAAATGATGCAAATCAAGAACTGCTGTATGATAGCTAAATGAAAGTGTTTTCTTATTATTTAAATGCAGATCTGCATATAGATGTTGCCTAAAAAAATTTCCTTACAGTGTGCTTGTGTTTCATTTAAGATATTTTGTTGATCTGATAAAAGTTCAGGAATTAAGTTCAGGAGTATTTTTTTACTCTCTAAATTGTTAAATAATGTTTGTGGTCATGTTTTATTTTGTCACTGCACTTTATCAATGTTTATAAGGTCTCAGTCTAACAGAAATGAGCAAAAAAGATTTATGCTAAATCAGGAATAGCACTTTTTACTTAAGTTAAATACTACAGGACTTTTCCACCTCCTTATATCTACCACCTTCTATTGCAGCTACATTTGGTCTTTACTGCCCACTTGTGGAAGAAGCATCACAAAATAAGTTACAATTTTCAAATAGGTATAATACAGTTGCAGTGCAACACAGCAAGTAAAAGCTGCAATTTTGTCTTTCTTTTCTTTAAAAATGAAGGATTTCTACAGTCACAGTAACTGGGTGGAAATAGGCAACAGATTTCCAAACAGCAATTTGATCAGAGCGAACGCCCGTGTTGGAAACATAGCAGGTAAAGAAATTAAAGTGTGAACTGAGTTTAAGGGGAGCTGTGTTTGGTAAGTCAACTTAAGCAAAAGGCAGAAGTTTTGTTTTGCATGGATTTCTGTGCCTGCGATGAACAAATGTGTATACTCTGATCTGATGTGAATTTGCAGCTAAAGCTAAAGCAACCTGCCGCACCTGCAATGGAGATGACTGCAGGAACAACATTTTGAAGGACATTCTTGAGAACAAGATACTTACTTCAGGATATTTCAGTGTGAATCCTTTTTCCAAACCCTCAGGTAAAGATTGTCATTTATATTAATATTTCACTTTGTGGCTTTAGAAACTGGTGTTTTTGCCAGTTCTCTGACTTCGCCATGGTGGGCATATTCACTGAAGACAGTTACTTTAACGGGAGCAATAAAGTACACCCTATGGATTTCTGAACCCAGACATATTACAGTACCTTTTAAAAATATCCACACCTCATGCACTTCACATGAAGAGGTCCACCATAAACTTTGATGTGAGAGAGCAACAAAAGCAGAGCATAACTGTGAAGTCATACGTATAACATTTCTACAAATAAAGAAAACTTTATAGTATGCATTTGTAATCAACCCCCTTTACTCTGATAACTCAAAATTATGCCCAGTGCAACCAAATATCTTTATAAGTCATCTGATCAGAAAATAACGTCTTCCTATGTGTAATTTAGTCTCAATGTTAATACAGCTGTTCTGTGAATGCCTCAAAAGTATATTAAAGTCGCAGATGGTCAGGAATAAAGCTGTGGAGAGGTTTAAGCAGGGTTAGGTTATAAAACAATATCCCAAGTTTTGCACATTTCATAGGGATAGTGAAGACATGGAGTTCATCCAGATAAACTGTGTTTATGGTTTATTAACCATAGACGCAGTCAAGAGGCCAATGGTAACTCTGGAGGAGCTGCAGAGATCCACAGTTCATTTGGGAGAATCTCTTGACATAACTATTAGTTGTTGAATCCCAAAATTAGGCCTTGATATTGCAAGAAGAAAGCTGCTGTTGACAGAAAGCCACAAAGAGTCATGTGAAAGTGCATTGGCCTATATGCAAAATCTCCGTTTATGTGTGCAAAGCTGGTGGAGGCATATCCCCAAAAGACCTGCAGGTGTAATTACTTTTAAAAAGTAGTACTACAAAGCAATAAGTCAGAGTGACTGAACAAAAACTGCAGATTAAACCTTTCAGATATTCTGTTGCAAAGTCTTTAAAAACAATAGAATAGTCCTTCCACTTGCACTACTTTGTGTTTGTTTATCACACAAAATACTAGTAACGTAGAATGGCTGTAACAGCGCAAAAAGTGTAAATAATTCTATATTTTTTACCAGGTTTCAAACTTACTTTATTCTAACCTAGACAAAAAACACACGCACACAAATCATAATCATTAAACAGTAAAAGTCAGGATATTTGGCAGCAATAACATGATAGTTATGTTCTGTCTGACGATTTAAGTTTTGCCTTTCCTTGTGGAGGTTTCTTTATTTTTTGATCCACTATTCTTCACAACAGGAATTTACGTCATTGGGTTTTTATGGCATTTGTTTCTCTACAGACCTCGTAAACTCACAACAATGGCCAACATTTCATTACATTTCAGCCATTTGAGATCATTTTATTTATTTATTTTGTTTGCTTTCTTACCAATTTTGCTCAAGACTTAGTTGTTGGACAGATGGATTCACATTTGTTTTTCGATTACTTTGTCATAAAGGCAACGTTCTCTGAGGTCTTCAAAAAAGCCTTAATCATCACCCTTCCAATATGCCTGTGCTGACATGCTGTGTTTGAATTTCTGCAAACATTACTGTTGTTGTTCATCAAGATCCAACTAGATAAATAAAAAAATATTTTTGCCTCATGAAAAATGTATTTGTTGTTTGACCTCACAAGATGTGCAAAATCAGTAAGTGTCTTCCACTAAGTTTATTATGTTCAATATCACCATGTGTTGGACAGATTAAAGATGTTTTAGCCTGTATAAAGCTTTTAATGACAACATAGATGGGGTGATATTGGGGCCTCAGCTTAAGACAAACAATTCATACTAAATTGGCTTTAAAATATTAATCTGACAATCCCACCAGCCAACTTTACTGCATTCTTGTTCAACATCTCCTATATCAAATCTCCCCATTTGTAACTTTTGGGCTAACTGTGTTGTAAACTGACTGATTAAACCTGGTGGAAGATACTGATTTCTGCACAATGTTCATCATAGTTTCCTAGTTTATAAAACATGTTTTGCTTTGTCATGACAACATCTGACATCACATGACAATTCAAACAGCAGAGGACAGGTGTTTCCAGCTGCCATAGCAACATTCTTCTCAAAACTTTAGAAATATATATTTTTTCATTATGGTGCCCTTTGCTTTGTTATGTGAACCCAGGTCTGTGCCATTTAGAAGAACTAAATAGTAGATTTCTAACAGTGATTATATGAGTCAAAAATGGTTAAAACTGACTTTGTTCTTACTGTGATGACAAACAGGGAAATGTAGCCATGGAGGTTTCCCTGATAGTACGAGTATGATGGAACCCAAAGGTGGAATCAACAAAGACACCCTGACGTCCAGCCATGGACACCTCCACCGACAAGCAGCAAATATGGCAATAGCAGCAACCAGTCAGCTGCTACAGGATGTTCGAGGTGCAGCTGGGGATAGAGAATTCCTTGAGTACTGAATTTAGTATTTCTCACTTAAATTTTATAATTTCATAGTTTATATAATGAGTTAAATTAAGGTATTTCTGTCTTTGTTACTCATTCCTCAGGATGATGGGACTCTTCAAGGGCAAACCCCTTTGTTTTGTGGTTGACACAACAGGAAGCATGGGGGATGACATTGCTGCAGTGAAGACTGTTACAGCCTCTATAATAGACAGCAAACTGGGAACACAGGATGAGCCATCTGTCTATGTTCTGGTTCCTTTCAGTGATCCAGGTACAGTCTTAATGATTCTGCACTTTTTAACTCTCTATATCTTTGTTTTAGTTAAAGCGTTATGAGAGAAGGAAACACATTAAATATATTTGTTTTCCCATCACATTTGCAGGTTTTGGGCCACTGGTACGGACAACAGACCCAGAAGTCTTTAAGACTTACATCAACTCACTAAGAGCAAGTGGAGGTGGAGATCCTCCAGAATTAAGTCTCTCTGGACTTCAGGTGCTGTTTTTGATGCGACAAAATTGATATTAGAAGAAAAGCGAATAATTAAGCATTAATCTGTTTCTTCATGCAGCTAGCTTTAACTGGTGCGCCTCCTAATTCTGAGATATTTGTTTTTACGGATGCTCCGGCCAAAGACAGACACCTGAGAAACCCATTGATTGCACTCATAGAGCACACAAAGTCTGTGGTGAGTAATTATGCATCAACAATATTCATTCTAGTAATAAATTATCAATGTAAAAAGAAAAACAAAATAATGGTTAGTCTTGTTGCCTGAAAGACTAATGGTTCTTGTATGTTTCTAACTTCATCTTACTTGATCTGTAATTTTCTCAGAGTGCTCCAATTTCTTCAAACAGAACTAAAATCATACATGTTAATTCATTATTCATTTGTGTGTTCCTGCATTTGCCATGTGTTGCCAATGTAAGCTGTTCAGCATTTTCCCTGTCTTTACATGATTCTTTCTGGGATAAGTTCCAGTAACCTGGCAGTATTTTCTGGGCTATATGGCTCTCCACTCAATTCTTTAAGGCAAATACTAAAAAGTAATCATTCCATTGTTCTCCGAGCAAGGATTCCCTTTTCTTTTTCCAGATCCCTAATGTCAGGTGTGACACACTTGTGTATTTGCTGAAAATAGGGTGGGCAGGAGTTGCAGAAAGACTGAATAGCAATTTAGTTTTTCATGTAGATGAAAGACTGCATAGCAATTTAGTTTTTTCATGTAGATGATGTCCTGTATTTTTATTGGTTTTCCAAAGGCTTTTCCGTTTGCGTCAGTAGCTTTGGTTTTCCAAAGCCACTGATTTTATAAAGTATATATTTGTTAATCCTTATTTATACAGGTTGTCATTGAGATCCAAGATCTCATTTACAAAGGTGATGTTTTAAAAAATAAACAAAAAAATAAAAAATTCAATTCATTTACATTCTCTCTCTCTCTCTCTCTCTCTCTCTCTCTCTCTCTCTCTTTCTCTCTCTCTCTCTCTCTCTCTCTCTGTTACTGGGGGCCTAACATACATTGCTTAACATACAGGGAGTCAAAATCAACCGGTGGGCTCTGACATCTTCCACTAGAACCAAACACAACAACCTCAGTCTTATTATCATTAAAATGTAAGAAATGTAGGGCAATCCAAGCTTTAATATCCTCAAGACACAATAAAAGAGTTGTAACAGACCATGCCTCGCCTCACCTTAAAGGCACATAGATTTGGCAATCATTGGCATGGCTGTGGAAGGAGATCTAAACTAAAAATAGACCCTATGGGTTACAAAGAAAAAAAGAGCTCTGATGGATTTTAATAATTTACATTAATTCCCCTAAAAATAGGTTTTATACCTGTGTATTTCTAGAACCAGAGGGTAATTGGAAGATAATGTAGACAAAAGTATATTTTAAACCAACTTACACCCATGCTTTACTACCAAACCCAGTTATCATCTTAAACACACATTTTAAAGGTATTGTAAAATCTCAATGAATCTCTTTTCATAAAATCAGCTACAACCAATCAGATTTAGAAGCCTCCATAACCATCTTGTATAAAAGCCTGAGACAGATGGGTTACTCTGATCATTTCCTAAGAATAATTAAAAAAAATAATTACCCTTTCTAAACCTTACATTAATCTGCAACATCAATTAAAGAACAGCTGTCAGATAACAATGGCCAATCACAGCAAACTTGGGAACTATCATGTCATTTCAGCCCTGAGAAAAAAATAAAATTTAGAAGATACATATCTGGGTTAGAACCAGGTTTTACAGAAACCCAAGACAAACAGAAAAGAAACATTGGAATTTCAAACTGTTGGGTTTCATATTTAACTCACTTGAGGGAGCCATGGGGCCAATTATGGGTAGATTTTACCTTGAAGATCTTGTTAAGTAAACGTTTTCACTCTCAAAGTTGTGAACAAATATCCTCACAATGCAAAATGTCCCCACAGTGTTGATTGTCTGTCAAGAAGGGGGTCCACACTACTATAGCTTAACATGCCAACACACACACACACACACACACACACACACACACACACACACACACACATCCTTGTTTTAAATACTGAAGGACCGTGCAAACGGCTATTCCCCGCGACTGTGCAACTCTGCGCACACCGTTTAATTTATAAAGTATTAGTAACTGAACTATTTATACTGATAACAAGTCAAAAGATGAGGGTCCAAGGAAGCTCCAGGATGATGATGTATGTTATATTTTCCTCTCTGGTGAAGAGATTTACTGTGGTTTGTTTCAACTCAGTTGGAGCTTCGTCTTGTTTTAGGTGAACTTTATGAAAACTAATGTATATGGGGTCCGTCATCAAAGTCACGCAGACGGCAACCAACAACAAAACCATCAGATGGTCAAATATGATGGCCAGCTGTACAGAGACTTGGCTCAAACTTCAGGAGGTCAGGCTGTTGAAGTCTCTAAGAGTCAGCTGCTTGAAGCCATTGACATTCTTACTGAATCCACCAGCTCCTCTCTGGTATGAAAACAGTTTTTTAATTAGATAGCTTTTTATGTTTCAAAATTCACCTGCCCAGCCACATTCAACATTTCAGGTAACTATTCTGCAAGCAGTCAGGAACCCTGGAAAAGCTGAAATTTGGACCTTTTCAGCTGATGAGTCTGTGAGAAACTTGACAATTTATATTACTGGAAGGAATGTTGATTTTATGGTCATTGATCCTTCAGGTCAGTGTACTTTTCAATATGTAGCTCCTAAGCAGTTGCTCAATAAATGAATGTCACGGATGGTTTAAATGTTTCCATATATATTTATGCTTTACTTCATTTAGGTGTGGTTCACAATAATGAGAGAACAGGATATTCAATCATTTCATCCAAGATGGTTGGAAACCTCCAAACTGTGAAGCTACTGACACTTGTGGGAGTGTGGAAATTAAGAATAGAGTCAAAAAATCCCTACAGTCTGAAGGTTGTAGGTGAGACCAATAACTTCGACTAATAAATGTTACTCAAAGTAAACAATGATTACAGATGTACTTAAAAACTGTAAAAGCAGTGTGTTCTGATTGTAAGCTATACTTGGGTCAGCTTTGTTTCATTATATTTTCTGCAATTGCAGGAGAGAGCTCCATCGACTTCCTCTTTGACTTCATTGAGGAGTCAGATGGCCCATTTGGAGGGTTTGATGTAATTGACAATCGTCCCACAGCTGGTAGTGGAAGCAACATTTTCTAATATGCTGGAAAACTCTCAATAATGTTGGCGCACATGACTTACTTTTCTTCTCTTTGAAGGTAGCAATGCCAGTCTGTTGGTGACACTGATTGGGAGCGACGTCGCCGCAGTTACAGAAGTCACTTTGGTTGAATCGTCCGGTTCAGGTCAGGTTAACGGCACCGTGGAGCCCCAGGGTGGAGGGGAATATTTTGTTCGCTTTGACAGGATCCCATCAGTTGAGTTTGTTGTACTTGTGAAGGGGCAAAACAACAACGGTATCTCCAGAGGGTCTTCAGGGATTTTCCAAAGGCAGTCCACCACCAGCCTTAGAGCCTCAGTTCTCACGGTTTCTGTTGTAAGCAAATGCCAGTAAAAAACTAAAGCATTTGTATTTTTAACATAGATTAGTTTTGCTATACTTGTGTCTTAAATGTGTCTTAACATTAATCTTTAGGATGATTTAGATATGGTCTTGGAGCCAGGAACATCAAAATCAGTACCTTTCACTGTGATGACAACGGGTGAAGGTGGACGCGTCACCATCCAAGCTACCAATGACCAAGGCTTTACTTCATCGTTCCCATCCAGTTTGTCACTGGATGCTGGAGGTAGTGCTAATGCTACAGTGACCATCACAGCTCCTGCCAACACCCCATCCGGTACTGTTATCACTCTGACCATTGAGGCTGTGGCTCCAGGAGGTGCAGACACCAACTATGCTGTGCTACATTTAACCATCCTTCCACCTGTAATGCATTATTTTGATTTCTATACATTTTAAAACATATTTAAGGATAAATATTAATTTATTTTGATGTCACCATACCACAGGTAACTGACTTCACCCCACCAGTGTGTAAGCTGCTTAGCCTGAAGTCCAAATGCTCTGAAAACTGCAAGCAGTCCATGTGGGAGCTCTCTGTCCAGGTCACCGATGAAGTTAACGGGACGGGTTTGGACAGCGTCCGTCTCAGAGAAGGCAGCGGCACTTTGAACATCAGCACGGCAGCTGACAACGAGAATGCAAGTCTAGTGTCTTATGTAGCTTCCTGCTGCTCCCCTGATGTGGAGCTGGTGGCTGTAGATCAAGTTGGCAATGTGGAAATCTGTAGTTACTCTGCTGCCTCTTGGTCTGCAAGAGTTGATTACTTGATTTTACTTTTTGTTGGCTCCACATTTCTAAACCTCTCTCTACAGGCTGAGACTGTGATATTCTGAACCCTACATTTTTCATAAAATATTCTACATTTTGGAAAAAAATAATTATGTACTAAACATTAGCTGGTGATAGTACAACACTTTTGTGAAGCTTAGTTAAATAAAATGTTTCATTTTGCACAGGTTTGGCTGTTTCTGAAAAGATTAGCTCCTTGAACATGACAAATTTATATTTTTGAGATTAACAATAGTCATAATACTAACCATGATTTCAATATATACACTCAGGTCAACAGGTAAGCTAATTCCTATAAATTTATACAAATATATTTGTATATATTTACTGTATAACAATTGTTGTTGTTCATTTTGGAAAGAAGTGGCTAATTTGCTGCTATTGTCATAAGGTTGCTGTCCAGACACCTATGCCACTGCATAATAACAATTTTTGACAAATTTATATTTTTGAGATTAACAATAGTCATAATACTAACCATGATTTCAATATATACACTCAGGTCAACAGGTAAGCTAATTCCTATAAATTTATACAAATATATTTGTATATATTTACTGTATAACAATTGTTGTTGTTCATTTTGGAAAGAAGTGGCTAATTTGCTGCTATTGTCATAAGGTTGCTGTCCAGACACCTATGCACACATATGCAGCCACAACACCCAGCTGAGGGTTTGGAACAAGAAATGCACTGGTGATGATATGATTATGTAGCGGACTACTTTAGAAGACATAATAGGGTCTTGCTGGATTCTGTTTAGCATCATAACACTAACTTTAGTCCAAAAGGTGAATCTCTAAACTGTTCTTTCCAGTAAAATACTAATAATAAAGATCAGAACCAGGCTAATTTTGAATGGTCATCTGCTTCGACTGACTGGGGTTTAGAGAAGACAGAGCAGATACTTTATCTCAGTTTTATCGTGGAAAAGGAGCCAATATAATTTCACCTAAAAATACATTCCTGAACCACGCAGACAGCATTTACAGAAGATTTGCTGATATAGCTTCACAATTTGAGCCAGCTGTGTATTACAGCCGATGAAATGAGAATGGGTTTTCATAAAAGCTAATTTTTATAAAGGCAAGTACATCAATTTTGGCAATATATAGTACCGGTATGTTCCCACCTCAAAGGTGAACGATTTAACTAACCCAGAATAACTGCTCTGAGCAGAGAGGTCGTTCCATATAAGTGAACTTGTTGAAAGGTTTGCCTGTCTGAACTGTTGCAACTTTCTCTTGTAGGGAAATAGTGGCGCAGGAGATAGCCTGAACTAATGGTACTGACCCTCTCGGCCATTGTGTCCCTGGGCTTTGCCTGTTGGTGGTGGTCAGAGGGCCAAGTGGCACCGCTGTATGGCAGCCTTGCCTCTGTCAGTCTGCTCCAGAACAGTTGTGTCTACAATGTAACTGTCGTGTGTGCATGAATGGGTGAATGACTGAATGTAGTGTGAAGCACGTTGAGGTCTTCTGGACTTGATAAAGTGCTATAAAGGTACAAGCCATTTACCATTCAGACAGATGGATAGACGGAAATACAGACAGATACATAGGATGCTCAAAGAAATTCAAGGAACACTTTGAAAAAACATAAGAGCTTCTTTTTTTTTAAATCATGCTTGGTGTCCATACTGATTTGGAATGGGTAATGTGTTAGAAACAAAAGGATGCCACATCATTTGATGAAAATTATCAACCAACAAAGGGCTTAATCCAAAGTCACTGTGAAAGTGAAACTAAAAACTTCTGCAGCTAGTTAAATTTGCTTAAATGTCATTGCAGTAAATCAATATGGTTTGTCAGGGTATGACTAGGGCAGAACATGGGATTAAAACGTGATGTCCCATAGGTTTTTGTTTGTTTTGAGGACTTTTTGGATTTAAATCAATTCCTTCAACCTCCAAGGACTGCCTGCATACTCTTGCCACATGATGCAGTGCATTATCATGCACTACAAGGAACCCAGGACCCATTGCACCAAGGAAGGGTCTGACAATGGATCTGAGGATTTCATCCTAAAGGCAGTCAGAGTGCAGTTGTTTATCCTGTACAGGTCTGTGTGTCCCTCCATGGAGATGCCTCACCAGACTAACACATTAAGAACAAGAACAAAATTGGTTGTAACACTCTTGATTCTTATCCAATTTCTAATTTATTGATTTTTTAATATGGCTAAAATTTAAGCTGAGAAAACAGCAAACGTTGTGATATATAGAGATATATACACTACCCAAACATAAATCTATAAGCAGTGTGGGAACTGTGTAAGTGCAGTGTTCACAGGTTTACCTGCTGTGCTATAAATACATAAACCATGGTCAAATGTAAAACTATGAAAAACCTGTGAAAAATGGTGTTCTCCATCTGCAAAACAATTCCTGTTTTTCGGGTCATCTCATTGTTGTACCTTTAGTGCATCTATTTTTACTTTGATCAACACAAGAACAATTGACACTTATTAATAACCCTCTCTCCTACTGAACTGACCAGATCAATAGTCCAGAAGTTTAGCTGACTCTATATTATGCTTAGTTTATAAAGTGTTTCTTTAATTTTTTGAACACTGTAGACAGACAGACAAATGACAATAAACACTAAAAGCTGTCCTCTAAAACTTGTAGCCAGGCTTATGTATTTCACATGTTTTGTTTAGACTTTTTTTATTCTTTTGATTTTCTGGCTTTACTTGTTTTTAATTATATATTTATTATATAAATATTTCCTTTTTTACCGATTAATTATGAACAAAGGGTGTCTGAATACTTTCACTTTTATTTCATTGTAAGACAGGTAACTTGAGAAACTTGTTTTTGCTGTCAGACCATACAAATGTTTAACTCTAACGTAGTCTGATGGCAAGAAACACAATGCTTGAAATGCTTTCAGTTTAACTGACTCGATACACCCACTGCATTACTAACCCAATTAAAATTTTGTAACAACCTATAAACATAAACAATGCAGTGGTAATACGGTGAAATATGTCACATAGCATGTTTGCATTCAAATTTAAATAAAAATATGTTTACACTATGTTAATGCGTTGGTCATTTGAAAAACATCACATTATACATATGCAATGAAACCTTTTTTGATTGTTGCTTATTTATTTGGTACACAAGTTTGGAACTTGCTTATTATTTATCACAAAGTCTAGTTACAATTTGTGAAGTAGGCATTTTAATTTATAGAATACAATTAATTTATATAGATAAAAGTGACTGAAACCCAATAATCAACAAGCCAGGAATGTTTCAGCACTTGTCAAACACAAAGCTTTACTACAGCATCAGGAAAAGTCTTATAGCTACTTCCTGGGGAAAATTACCCTGAAAACCAGTTAGGCAAGGCAAGGCAAATTTATTTGTATAGCACATTTTAGTGCAGAGACAAAGCAAAAGTGCTTTACATGATTAAAATACAGGGGGAAAAACTGAATAAAAGCAAGTAGGAATAAAATGTAGAAACAAAATAGAACATGGAAAAATAGAAACTAAAAGCAAACATTAAAAACAGTTGGAGTTTAAAAACAGTTGGAGTTAGGCTTTATTAGTTGTGGTAAAACAGAAGTGAACTAAAGGCATCTTCTACAATAAAACCATCCTTCAGTCCAAGATGGTTGAGATCCAGAATCATTGATGATTTCAGTGACTTTAAATCTAGCTTCATGAAGATTTTGAATTCCATGTAAGTTGTTCGGTTTTTTGTGAATACTAGAAGTTTTTTTTTTTTTTTTTTTTTTTAGAAAATAAAAAAAATGAAACTGTCTAAAACTTCTATTTAGTCTGGTAAAGGTCTTGCAAGAATGTCCAGGTTGGCTGTGTTGTGTTCCCGCTTCTGCAGTTTGGTGTTAAAAGATTCAGAATATTGAACCTCTGTCAGATCATGATTTCAGAGTAGGACACCATATGGAAACAGACAGGCGTGAGTGGCATGATTAGATGTAAAGAGTTTTTGAAATAAAGAGATAACCTTTACAGGGCAGGGACAAGCAGAATGGGTCATTAACCGTAGGCAAAAACAGACAGAGATCTGGGCAGGCAAGACATGAACAGAAATGGAACAATTGAGCAACACGACAGCATCAAACAGGAGCTTCACAAATGGCGAAGACTGGTGAGTGACATGAGTGATGATGATCTGACACAAGTGAACTGAATGAGCTGCATAGCAGAGTGGCGGAGAGTGGGAAACAGAAGGGGAGAGAATAATAAACATGAATGAGTAGACGTACAGGTAAACTTAAGCCTACTTTTTACACGCTTTACACTTTTTACACGTCTTAACCTTTCATCCACACTAAAACTCTGTTTTATATCTCTGAAAATAATTGATTATGAAAACTCCAACCAAAGCCTGCCTTTGCACATGACAAAACTGAGTTTTAGGATCCAGTACATCACAGCCTGCAGCAAATAATGTGGTGCTGACATCACATGTGTGCGACCATAGTTGTAAAAGGAAAGCTATCAGAGAGGTGCTGATCTTTACATTGATGTTGTGATTGACTGTTTACAACACGTGTGTCATCAGTATTAAACTGGACAAATTTACAGCTACGAAATCTACAGCATTTCCGGCTGTTTGTTTCCAGCTGACATTACCCCGGAAACTACACAACATTTCCTGTCTTCACCTTTTTGCTTGTTTGTGTTCACAAGTCCAGATGTTCCAATAAATTGAGGTGCAAAGGAGAAAGAGTGCAAGGAGGTCAGCTGTTTTACATCAACTCTCCTTCCCAATACAGAGGCACAATGCGGTTCAAAGTCACCATTGCGTTGAAGGATTTTGACTCGCTGACATAGGTTTTAGCTTTGCAGTACACTGTCCCCTACGCATCTGCCTCAGTTTTGTATTTGTGCGGGTTTGTGTAGATGAAAACCTTTCTAAAAACGACCCTTGTGTTTGATATTATATGATATTATTTTTAAAAACAATGTGGGGGAGATATTCGTTTTTATAAAGGCTGGCTACGTGTGTACAAAAATATTTGAGCTCTAACAGATAAAACTCTAATAGCTCAATAAAGGAAAAACTAAACTAAAGAATAACCTAATAAGGAAAACTTCTAACAAATGATGGGCATTGAAAGTAAACTAAAGAACACAAGACTTAAATAGTACAATACAAAGCAAGACAAAAAGCCAAACAAACACATATAAAATCAAAAATTTAAAGACCTCTAAATCATAACAACCTTGTTTCTAAATTATTAATTGTAGACTCATTGATTCATGAAGAGATCACACACAGAGAAATCCTAAATATCATAGTACATGTCATGTCTTTGCTCTGTCTGAGGGCAAAATCTTCTCTTTCTCAGTATTATCTGTAAATTAAATTTGGAATAATATAAATGATTATTGTTGAGGGGACAAAAAACAACCAGCATGTGTTTTGCATGTTTTGTTTGTGTGCAGAGATAACCGTTCACTACTAAGGCTTTCACAGCTGCGGGCAAAGCATAAGCCTGGCCAGCCAGACCGATTCACACCATTAACACAGCATATCAGTCTGGACAGCTGCTGGTAGAGCCCGATTTTAAAGGCGGGACTAACAGGTTCAGCTGAAACAGGTTAGAGCCGATCAGATAACATGGATTTCTGCTTGGGCTTTGTGAATGAAACATGTTGAATCACACTTTACTTTGTTGCCAACGAGAGGCAAAAGGTCACAACAAAGCGTACTTAAATAAAGAGCCATTTTAAAGAAAGGATTTCTGCAGTCACAGTAGCTGGGTGGAAATAGGCAATGCCCACTTTGATAAGATCCCACCAGTTACATTTTTAGTATTTACACAGGGCATTTAAAAACATCTCAAGATATAGCTGACGTTTCTACAAGATTAACATTTTCACTCTCCCACAGGTGACTGATATTTTTAACTATGGTAGTAGCAGGCTGTTAATGGCTACTAGCAACTTTGGGGCATCTGGTTGCAATGACTTACTCCAAGGTCAAAGCTCAAGGTGAAATCCCTCGTTTGTGAATCCTGGCCTGGGTGAGTTCTACCCGTATCTCCGATGGGCTGCAATGGGCCTCGCTAGCGCGATTGCGCTCGCCACTTTGGGACATGCAGCATGCCGGATCAGAAGGGTTTCCTTACGCTTCCTGGGAGGGCCTCTGCACGGCTTGCAGAGGAAGCAACTTTCAGGTCAGCCTTCTCCTGCAAAAGCTGAGAAAGATCACAAAACCCTATTTCCTGCTTAGGTTTTGATGTTGATTTCCCAGAACACAGACTGTACTATGCTTCGATTTCAGCCTGAGCACATGCTGGCGGGTCTCCATTCGAGTACACGGTCGCTTCATCCTTCCTGTGTAGACCCTCCTCGCTGGAGTGCTGGGCTTTACGAAAGAGAAAGATGGGTCCGCAGAGCAAGGCTTTATAGAGTTTGAGTAGGTACCCTGCTGTGAGAGGGCAGTTCCTTAGGGAGGGCAGTCTGCAGCTTCTTATAGCATTCCTATAGCTACCAGAGTATAGTCTTACATTTAGAGCAATCAACAATGTTTTTTGTCTCTTTGTCACTCTTACATGTATCAGCCTTCTTAAATTTTCAGATTCTACATTGCTGTTTTTACCTTAAAGATCTCTTTCTCATTATTTCCTTGTCATTTCTAATCTTTATACTTTCTCTTTCTCTTTTCTTTGTTTTACACGTGCAACAGACTGAAAAGACCAAAAAGATCAACGTCATCGACTGTGGTGCCAGGGCACCTTTTTTTTTGTCCCAGTCTGTCACTGAAACCACACCTAAATCTCTCTACACATTTTTACAGTAAGCAGCAGAGAGAGAAGTAGTCTTGTTTCCTTAATGGGAACATATCAGGCAAAATCTACATTTCAGCCCTTAAATACATTTTGTTGCGTACTTGGAGTCTCTTGGAGTGCAGAAAAGTTTAATTAGTCTCTCCAGGTGCTGCGTAGATCTCTTTATACATTATGTTTAGGTCATATTTTTGAAGCCTTTCAGTTTTTTTCCATTTTTGTCACATTTTTATGAACAATAATGTCACAGTATTTGCGGCAGAACTGCTAAACAAGGTCAAGGACTTCCAGCTTAGATTGGAGCACTCTGCTACCTGGAGGATGGGGTCATATTTGAAGTGTCTCATTAGCACCTCATAACAAGGGTAAAAGATAGGCTGTAGGACAACAATATTGAGGAATTCAGACCAAAGCATTATATTTTTGACATGGATTATTGAGATGCACCCGGACATGTCACAATCTTGTTTGGATCATGTAAGACAACAAACCCCCTACTACTAGACAAAGAGGTTGACAACCAACCAGTTTGGTCAATCTTTAGAGCAAGACACATTCCTAGATGCACAGATCAGATAAACTCAAGCAGATAACATCTGAAAGCCTCAAGACACCAAGCTGGAACTCTGACCCTCCCTCTAGTATCACATAACAAGGTAACATGGAACAAAAAGGAAATCAAGTTGAGTTATCTTATATATATATATATATATATATATATATATATATATATATATATATATATATATATGTGTGTGTGTGTGTGTGTGCCATGTTTTCAATAAACGCCTTAGCTCTGGCAAAGTCGGCTATGGAGGTAAAAGTTCAGCTGTCACAATTTCTTAGTTTCCCTTCCCTCATAGATGAAACTTTTTACTTGATTAAATTATCATTTAATTGTTTAGCTGTGTGGAGAGTTAATGCCCCTGCCGCACTATTATATATGCTTTTTGTTTTGGTCACATAGGAAGACATAATGCTATTGGAAAATAATGCTCCCAAATCACCTAACTGAGCATTTCACACAGTAGCGTAAACAGTTGAGAACCACAAAAGTCAGACTACAAGACATTTTTTTACTACCCATTTGCACAATCGCTGCAGACTCAATGCAACTGCAACTCAAATATCTCTAGTATACTTTTTCTCATGTTACACGCTCATGCTGGGTGTCATTAAATACCTTTATTAACCCTATAAACAGCTCTTTTCTAATCCAACAAATAACCCATTTGTGGCTACAGCAGGGGAGGCTGTTCTTACTTTTAGTTCCCAGTACTGGTCAAACTTGAAATAGACCAAAAAAAAAAAAAAAAAAATACAAATAAAATAAAAAGTTGCTTTTCCAACAACATGGGACATTTTTCAATTAGGGCTTGTATGGTTAATATAGAAATATAAAAATCAGTTGGAACTATCTAACAAAGTGTCATTTAATCTAAAAGAAACCGAAAACGAACTTATGACCCAGATAAAAATCCTGCCCAGCAGCATTTGCAGATCTGCATCGTACAATTGAAAGGATGGTTCATAAAAAAATCGTTCCAGTTTGCCTACCGACGAAACCGCTCCACTGAGGATGCCATCTCCTCTGCTCTTCACCTGAGCCTGGCACACCTGGAGGAGAAGAACACGCATGTGCGGATGCTGTTCCTGGACTTCAGTTCAGCGTTTAACACCATCATCCCACAGCATCTGGTGGGAAAACTGGAACATCTGGGCTTCAACACACCCCTTTGCAACTGGCTGCTGAACTTCCTCACCAACAGACCTATGTCAGTCCGGGTCGGACATAACACGTCCGATGTCATCACCTTCAGCACAGGCTCCCCTCAGGGCTGCGTCCTGAGCCCCTGCTGTTTACCCTGATGACACACGATTGTGCTCCCAGGTTCACCACCAATCACATTGTGAAGTTTGCAGATGACACAACGGTGGTGAGCCTGATCAGAGACGACAACGACCAGGACTACAGAGAGGAGGTGGAGCAGCTGGTGGGCTGGTGCAGAGACAACAGCCTGATCCTGAACGTGGAGAAGACGAAGGAGATCATCGTCGACTTCAGGAAGAACCGCCCCCACCACGCTTCACTGCTCATCAACAGCTCAGCTGTGGAGGTGGTCAGCAGCACCAAGTTCCTGAGGGTGCACATCAAGGACAACCTCACCTGGTCTGTGAACACCACGTCACTGGTGAAGAAGGCACAGGAACGACTGTACTTCCTGCGGAGGATGAGGAGAGCCCACATCCTCAAGACCTTCTACAGAAGCACCATAGAGAGCATTCTGACCAGCTGTCTCTCTGTGTGGTGTGGAGGCTGCAGTGCCTCCGACTGGAAGAACGTGAGGAGAGTGGTGAGGACAGCAGAAGGGATCATCGGGGTTCCTCTTCCCTCCATCAAGGACCTTTCATCACAGCGCTGTGTGTCCCGAGCCCAAAACATCATCAGGGACCCCTCCCACCCCCACCATGGACTGTTCTCCCTGCTGCCCTCTGGGAAGAGGTTCCGCAGCATCCGCTGCAAGTCTACCAGGTTCTGCAAAAGCTTTTTCCCTGTTGCCATCAGACTGTTGAACTGCTAGAACTGCTGAAGCCACAAAATGGACACTGTATCACATTCGTATATCTGCACATTTACACATTTGCACATATGCTTCAGACTGCTGAAGTGCTGAAGCCACAAATGGACTCTGTACCACATTCGTATATTGCACGGTTTTAAAAATACTCACCTGTACACTGTGAATCACACACTGTCTATTTCCCCTGCATTGCTTACCTTGTTTACATTTCAACTGTTTACATAAATTACTGCTGCACCCTATCCTGAAACTTACTGTGCTTTTCTTTTTAAAGCTGTATGCAAACGAAATTTTGTTCTGTACGCACTTTGTGCATACAAAATGACAAAGTTGTCTAAGTCTATGTCTAAAGCTTTCGATTTGTCTTGGCACCTGTCAGCACTTTGTTGTGAGACACCTGCATGCATTGCAAAAAAAAGTATTTGCTTTCCTCTCTATCAACTATCTATAGAAACACGCTAATGCAGGAATGAGAAATATGCAGTAACAAAAGCTGTGGTTTGGACAGCGATAAAAATAAAACAAACATTAAAGAAAATGACACCGTTTTTTTTTCATGCTTAAAAGAAAATTAAAGAAGGATAACCTTTGTGTTTGAATAACTTGTATTCAGTATTGCTGCAAGTCTCAATTCAAACATGCAATGTCTATGTAAATATGAAACAAAGATGAAGCAGCCGAGACAGGATCTTTAGGAGGAAAATCTGCATAACTGCATGATTACAAGTAACAAGAAGAACAGCTCTGGCGTGACTCCGCCTTGGAGCTCACCCTTATAAGGCGGATGTTGACTAAATAACCACAAAGTGAGCTGAGAATTATCAAGGTGAGTAGCTTTTTCCTTTCACTCCATGAAAAAGGAGATCTGAAACGTAGCTCTTTCATCATGGATAGAATTAGTAAAATATTTCCTAAGACTACATCTCTGAATTGTCAAGACTAATATTTTCCAGCTTTAAAGTCATCTATCACATCCAAGAAACAAAGACTAACGTTTTCAAAATGCCCTTTTAAAACTGACTTAAACTGTTTGGCTTGACATAGGTTCATAAAGCTGGTTCTGAGACTGCTGGTACCAAAGAAACAGAGAATCAAAACTGCTAATAATCCAGGTAAGTAAATGAACTGATTTGATCAGTTTCTATTCACTGATCACTCGGATGATTGTCATTATCATTTCAGGCTTTTTAGTGATTCGTGCAAGATAACTTACAAACATAACAGATGTGTGTGTGTGTGTGTATATATATATATATATATATATATATATATATATATATATATATATATATATATATATATATATATATATATATGTGTGTGGTCTTGCTCACCATTATTGCCACCCCTACATGTTTTGCTAAACTGAATGAATATCTTCAGAAATAAATGGAAATGTACCAACTTAATATCAACAGGATCTTTCAGTTGCCAGTCCAAAGTAATTTAACAAAAACAATTGTTATGTCAACATATATGTTGTAATTCCAAAGGAAAAAACAAAAAAAACAGCATATGCACACATATTGACACCCCTCTTAACATTTGATTGATTTGACAGAACATTAGAGATCAGGGGTCCGTTCTTCGTACGTTGCTTAAAACATCCGAGATCAAATGACACATCCAAGATGATTTCATCCGGCTAATCATGATCCGGCTAATTGGGTTCTTCCAACACACCTGTTGTTTATGATTAGTATGGCTGGATTGAGTTATCTGAGACAACTGCGCGTTCATGCGTTTGTTTATAAGGGGAAATGTATCGATAGTAGAAACATTGATCAGCAGTGCTGCTATTGGCTGTTCAGCATGGCAAAAGAACGCCCTCAGTTTTTCTCCCAAGCAGAACACGAGCTTTTAATGGAAGGTTATGCCGAATTTGAGTCATTAATTAAAACACCTCAAAATCTGTTAAAGCCAGGAGAGAGGGCTGGCAAAAAGCAGCAGACAAATTAATGCTTAAATACTGTCCATGGTAGATGTTTCTATCACATTCTACAGTATGAATTTTTGCATTTTAATAATTTAATATTTATTTTGTTCTTTTATATCAGAGCCTCCACGGGATCCACTAGAACATGGGAACAAGTAAAAGTGAAATACAAGAATATTCTACAAAATGGTAGCCTTTAATTATTATACTTTATTTTAAAAAGGCACTTGTTATGTCAAGAGATCCAAATTTCAGTGTCATTCCTTAGACACTGGAAGTAAAGGACACGTGCAAACTGGGAATTTTAACAAAAAAAAATCTTTATCCATAAAAAATGAAAATTTTCCTTTTCCAAGTCATCCACAGTTTACACGGTAAAACTGTATTGCTCCGTCTCTAGATAATCCATCCATAGTTTTTTCTAATACAATATACGGCTCGACAGGAAGCAAGCCTTTCAAAGTAAACTAAACTTCACAATAAAATGGCCCGAACAAATCTTCCTACTGAATATGATAAAAATAAAAAGCAAACCATCATACAAATAACTTAAATATTTTAGATTTATGGCTCTAACACCACTTTTTCCTCTTTAAAAGCCACTGTTAAATAATGTGTTTGTCTGTTTATAACAGCCACCAAGAAAATCTCTCTACAATTATACTGTCGCGCTGCGCTAAAGGATCCTGTCTATTGCGCAATACGCGATTAATTCGAAAAACTCTGCAAATTATTCTTGCACCTTCCGCAACAGGTCGCAGTCGTAAAAATGGACATGGCTACGGCAGACTTCCCTATCTCCTCCGCTTATAAAGCTGCGATCTAATCTTGTTTACATGAAATAAGCCTGCTCTGGAGCAGGTTTAAGCTGGCGCACATGTTGCTATGACAACAAGTGCAGGAAGTCTTTCGAAGAACCAAACGATCCAAGATCATGCCAAATCGTCAACAATGAAATCCTGCTAACTGAGTTAGCGACGTACGAAGAACGGACCCCCGGCCGTCCTCAGACAGCTCCTTTGTCTTTACTATTGTCACACATGAAGGAGGAATAACAGGTGGCTTTACAAAACACCAAAAGGATCATTCACTGCATATTTCATGTCACATGGGTGGAGGCACTTCATCACAGGTGATCCTTATTTGTGATTTGAAACAGGTGGGCCAAATTAGGTTTCCATACTGATTTGCAGCAAAGGGTGCCAATACCGTTGACACGGTAAACATTGTGTTGTCATTATGATGGTTATATTTTTAAATGTTCTTCATCATTTGCTGTTTTCTATCAAACCCAAGCTATCTGTAGTAAAATGTTCTTTCACTTGATGAATTTCCTTTGGTAGATATTCCATAATATGTATTTCAACTTCATGGGTGCCAATATTGGTGAGCAGGATTTTGTGTGTGTGTGTGTGTGTGTGTGTGTGTGTGTGTGTGTGTGTTTATATATATATATATATATATATATATATATATATATATAAAAGGTGAAAATTATACATACGGGTTTAAATATATACACTCATATTTGCATAAATGTTCCTTTTGAAAGTCTCAAAGAAAACTTTAATTATTCTAGCCGTCAGCTAGCTCCTGTATAATTCTGGCTAAATATTCCACCTCTTTTCTCATTAGAAATTGTTCACTTCAGTTGTACCCAGCTTGCTTCATCCTATCAACCAAGTTAGATGATGGCTTATGATCGTTATCATCATTATTTAAAACACTCAAAGTTTCAGCCCTCTAGCTTTTGATTTAAAGTTTTGTTAAAGGATTTGGACATAGTCCTCAATCATTAGTCCACTCACTTTCTGCTATTTGCCAACACTGGCAGCAAATCAAACCCAGAGCATGACGCTACCCCCATCATGCTTGACATCTGGTAGTGTTATCAGGTGTGAAACATTGTTTTCAATTATTTTTCTCAGTACGACTTTATCCCCCAGAGGAATTTGACTTGCTCATGTAGGTGACTGTAAATGTCATGCCTTATCTATAACCTAAACAAACTCCATGGTCTATGGTTAAAACTCTAGCGTGTTTAATTGTAGTTAACTATTCCTGATAAGAAGACGAAATATTCAGCCAAATTTATGCCAGACAGTTGTTTAATGACCGGAAAAAAAGGTTCAACTGCCATGGGACATTTAATTATATTATATCAGGGATGCATGTACATATTTGGGCCTCTATGTAAAATCTTGACCCTTTGTAGTTAAAATCCACTTGAAATTCACAAAATTCATATGAAAATGTTGCTGAACTTGTAAATTGTATAACTGATCTCAGGAGAAATAAATATTCCGGTAAATCATTAAAAAGCCAAGATTAGTGTACGTAAACGTTTGACTAGATTTGTGTATTTCATATCTGTCTCGCATACAAAGCAACTGACTGATGGAGAAAATTAATAATTGAAAGGTGTTTGTTTTCTCTCAGAAATCCTCAGCCATGATCTCCTCTGGGTTGGCTGTGTCTTTTTTCCTCCTACTGCACATCGGCGCTCAGGCTTTTGAAATATTGCCAGGTGACTCTCTAAACCACCAGGAAATTACAGAGCGAGCGATTCTGAACGCAACTCTGCAGGCATGTCGCTCTCTGGCCCTGACTGAAGGAACCAACTTCAACTTTCCGGTGCGAACATGCTCCTGGTGCATTATCTCTAAAAACTGATGGGATATTTGAATCTTGTTAACATTAAATGTGCCTTATCAGGCTCAGCCTTTTACTGCAGAAAATGTTGCTGCCGCCTGTGGCGCCTCACAGTCGTCGAAGACTTTCCGCCTAGCCATCCTATCGATCAAGCTGAGGAACATCCGAGTAGACATCCGCTATGCCTTCAATGCAAGCTTCCACTTTGACGAGGAGATGTTTGTTCAGGGAAAGAAAATCATCACAGATGGACTGGTCGCTGTCAAAGCCAGCAACAAGATGGAGAATTATGAGACTGCGAGGCAGAAACTGGGAGAAATCATGCATCCTTTGCAAGTATTTAACATCATTCACTTTTTTTAAAGATTACTAGCATTCTGGATTAAATGGTAACTGTCTGCATCTCTTCTCTGTGTTGAAGGATTTTTACAGTCACAGTAATTGGGTGGAGCTGGGGTACAGGTTCCCAAACTCTAATCTGATCAGAGCAGGAACCAGCATTGGCAACATAGCGGGTAAAGAGATGACATTGTCTGATGGCTGAGTTTTCAGACTGTCTTGGTGAAGAATGAAGTTTGGATGATATTACAAAGATAACAGTTTTAAAGAAATGTGAAACATTTGTTTACCCGGCATCAGATAAAAGCAGAGCCACCTGTCGCAGCTGTGACGGAGACGACTGCACCAACAACATTCTGGAGGACATAATAGCTGGAAAGATCCTGACCTCTGGGTACTTTGGGGTCATACCTTTGGTCTCAACCAAACCATCTGGTAAATTCGGATGCTTTTCCATTTAAAAAGTAAACGTGATGAGCGGATCTGTGTGATCCAGTCTGTAATCTTTCAGAACATTTGTATTAATAGTTGTATACCAATGGTAGATCCTGCCCTTTATAGTTATTGGTACCCCTGCTACAAATATTGTGTATTAAGCCTGAAAATAATAAATTTTATTGCTGTAGTGTAATTTCACTCTGGAAATTCTGAGAAATTTAGATCCAACTGCATAAAGTACAATTAAATTATAATGCAATGTAGCCAAATGTGAGCGGAGTACAACATTTACAGTCTTCAGTCCTGTGTGCCGGTTTCAGCATTTCCCCTGTCCCCCGATGCAGCAAATACTCAGCAAAATAGAAACAAACTAAAACCAAATAGGTTATCAGTTAATTTCAACCAAGCAAAAGGGAAATAAAATACTCGCAGGACATTTATTGTGTCACAGCACTCAAACTGCCGTCAGTAACAGCCACATGGATAGAAACAGTCTTAAAGTAGATTAGAAGAGCTTGTTTTAAACCGGTCAAATTAATTAGCTGCATCAAGCAAAAGCAAAGATCTGATTCAGCATTAAAGACTGTCAGAATTATGTCAACACAATTAAATGTATCAATAAAACTTGAATCAAAGTGTTTTAGAAAGTAATAGCTTGAAATAATTTGCGGAGATGGGGGTATTTGTTGAATTAAGTTATTTGGTTGAGTTGTCTTTTCCTCATCCTTTTGTCCACGGTCATACATGTGTTTAGGTAGAGTTTGGTATATGGATGGGGTCTGGTTTAACTGGTTGTTCTTACAAGACTACAGTAAACTGGCAATAATTTATTTTGGAATTTATTACTATTTAATCAAGCAACAGAAATGATTACATTTTTTACAATCTCATCATGACTGTTGATATAGCTATCAGAACAAATTTTGTGTCCTTTGTCTAGCTGATTTAAATCATCAAAACATTTCAAATTAAAACACAACTGCTTAAAATTTCTAAAGAGGCATTGTAAAACATTGACTCATTCATGAATAAAAGCACATCGTAATGTAAATGCTCTTGAAGGGACCCTGCTAGGGCTAACTAATAGATTGTTTTGCACACACCTTCCTGGAGCAATCCACTCACCACAACCTGGGGGAGCATTGTTATGTTGGTTGCTCAAGTTCTCAGCCCTGGGTTAGGAAATGACATACATGTGAAAATGGGTCTAGCTGACTTCCTGAACGTACTCAAAGAGCAGAGTTTTCCAGCAGAGACCGCCTTTGTTTTTGGCCCCTGAGCTGTTTTCCACACCTAGATCTTTCAGTCATGACGCTGTTCCTTCACCTGGTCTTGTTTGGTCAGTTCATGTTGATCATGGTGAGCTTTTTTACGGCATCTGTTTTCTCACACTGACCATTGCTGTAGCGTATGCAGTATCAACCCCATCCTTATTTGTGATATGTTAAAAGATAATAAGGGCAAATTTATTCATACCTCTGCTCAGTTTTGGTTTAAAGTAATCTTTTAACTTGACAAACATGCTTCTTCTGGCAGGAAGTAACATTAGAGTTAGGGAGTGGCCCAATGAGAGACCTGACTTGAAAAGATAAACAGATAAATTGGTTGTTATGATGCCCAAAATAGGATATAAATAATTTTAAAGGAAACAAATAATATTCCAGTTGCCGCTTTTTATTAACATTTTAATAAAAAAAAAGATCAATTAAAGTTTTTTTTTTTTTTAAAAGGAAATCTAGCTGTGCATAAGTATTGATCATCTTCCCCGGTTTAATCTAAGGAAAGTGCAGTCATGGAGGACCACTTGATCAAACTAGTAAAATCGAGCCAAAAGGTGGAATTAACAAGGATTCCTTCAAATCCAGCCATGGAAATCTCCACACACGAGCAGCAGACCTGGCAATAGCTGCAACCAGTCAAATGCTGGAAGATATTCGACTGGCAGCAGGAGACACAACATTCCTGCAGTAAGTTTGTTCAGACTGTGCACCGATGGCGGGTTTTTTCTTTTGATTTTTGCTTAATTTTGTCCAACTCTTTAAAAATCTCAGGATGGTGGGAATCTCGAGAGGATCCAGCAGAGCTCTATGTTTTGTCACCGACACTTCACAGAGCATGAGTGATGACATTGCAGTGGTGAAAACGGTCACTAACAGCATCATCGACAGTAATAAGGGAACAGAGAACGAACCATCTCTTTACATACTCGTACCTTTCAGCGATCCAGGTATGGTTTTAGAATCAGGTAAGGATTTCTGTCTGATGAGGTGGAAAAAAATTAAAAACAGATTTTGTCTTTTGTCCCCCAAGGATTTGGGCCACTGATTCGAACAGCAGATGACACACTTTTCAAGGATATTGTGAACCATCTAACAGCTACTGGTGGAGGAGATAACGAGGAGATGAGTCTCTCGGGGCTGCAGGTAATGTTGACATTTCTACAGTTTTTTTTATCCTGCTGATCCGTAAGCAGTTTTACACGAAACTGATCGTTAATCTATTCATGCATTGTCTTACAGTTGGCGTTAAGTAGTGCACCGTTCAACTCTGACATCTTTCTCTTCACGGATGCACCAGCTAAAGACAAACACTTGAAGAACACAGTGATTGCTCTGATAGAGCGGACCCAAACAGTGGTAAATGTTTGCATGCCAACTATGATTCATGTTTTTAGTGTGCCTCCTAAAAAGGATTCATACCCCTCAACCGGTTTTTAAAAATAGTTTGTTTTTAAATATTTTCTTGGATTTTGGATGTTTGCATTCACCCCCTTTGCTCTGATACATGAAAATGAAATCAAATGCCCCATGTTCCCTGACTTCAGACTTCAGACCCTGACTTCAGAAGTCCCCTAATTGCTGGAAAGAGTGCATGTGTTTGTAATTTAAAACTAGTGATTCTGTGAAGGACTCATAAGTTCATTGGAGAACATTAGAGAACAAAAAGTATCTTGAAGATAAAGGAACATGCCATGATGGTCAGGGGAAAACCTGTGGAGAAGTTTAAAGTACAGTAGGTTTGTTTAAAACAAAATCTCACCTGTTTGGAAGATTGTCAAAAAGAAGTTAATTCCTAAAAAGGGGCACAAAATGTTAATGTTCTTGCTGTCAGTTTGAAGCCACACAGCAAACATGTTGAACAAGGTGCTTTTTGAAACATATTGCTAAAGTTATTTCTATTTTTCGTTGCTGCATTGAATAAACTTACTTCTTGTCTGGAATAGTTTTGATGTTTTTTTTTTTTTAAGTCAGGGTCCTCAGATTCAGTTTTAACGATTGGGTTTAGCTTGGTGTGAATAATTGTTTTCTCATTACAGGTCAACTTTATGATTACAGACTCAATAGTGACTAATCGTCGCAAGAGGAGTAACGGCAACCAACCGCAGACAAGAATGATTGCAGAGTCTGATGCTCAGCTGTATAGAGACCTGGCTCAGGCATCAGGGGGTCAGGCCATTGAAGTGACAAAAGCCGAACTTCCTGCTGCTACAACTATCATAACCCAGTTTGCCAGATCCTCTGTGGTAACTGAAGCGCAAATTCACATCTTTGTACACATCTTTGTACAAGATCTCTCTGGTCTAAGCTCTTGCTGCGATCCCTCAGGTGACCCTTCTTCAGGCCTCCAGGAGCCTGGGACAAACGGATAGTTTTAACTTTATTGTGGATGAAACTGTCTCAAACCCGACAGTTTACATCACCGGCAGATCCCTGACTTTCACAATCACAAGTCCAACAGGTAATATCTCCTCTCACAATGATTCAGTTAAAATTGAACCCACACAAAATATTTGTGTTTCAGTTGTTCATAATATCAAAATATATTACAAGTCTGCTACGACCACAGCAACGATTTATATGCGACCACATTTACTCAAAGTATGATTATCATTGTACTTATTTCCAGGTGCATCTCAGCAAAGCACCGACTCAACAGGCTCGTTGATCACGTCCACCACGACTGTGGGAAACTTCAAAACACTGCAGTTACAAAAGCAAGTTGGACAATGGGGTATAAGAATAGAGTCGGATAACCCCTACACCCTGAGAGTCATTGGTGAGAGACTGCCATAACATTTGTAGCTACTACTTAAGCTTTTAGATTGTCTGAACATATGTTTTTAAATAGGCTATTGTAATGAAAGTAATTAGTAATTAGCTCTGGTAATTAGTAATCAGCTTTGGTATCATTTGTTTTAAAAAAAAATAAATAAACAGTTTTATGCAGAAGAAACCCCACAAGGTAAACGTCCTACAAAAAGAATACATTTGTAACTCTGTAACCACAGAAATGTTGTTTTTTGGCTTAGGTTTAAGTGGTGTGTGCGAAGAACCACTTTCAAATAAACAACAATCCGGCATTGAATTTCCACAATTCTGATACTGTACCAAGTGCAATTTTTGTCACCTCTACCAAAAGCAAGTAGACCCAGATTTATTGATCATGCCAATATATGCAGCATCCAATTTACATATCATCTAGAAAACATGAGTGCCTAATATGTAACAAAAACACGTGAAAGGGCTCTGTGTATAAATATGCTTAAATTCTTCCAGTTAAGACATACAAAACATGTTTTTATAAATGCCGACATGTATGAAAAGGTTAGAAACCAGCTGACCACAGATAAGTCTGCTATTTGCACTGGTATAGCTGTGTATGTCTACAGAAAAGTATCACAATCTGTTTTGTTTCTTTGAATTTACAATACGTTCCTTAGGTTGATGTGGACAATATGGCAAAAATATCAAACTGCGATCTCTTTTTACTTTAAAGTCACAATCATGGCTTTATAACAAATTCATTATGTAAACATAGGAAGTCCTGCAATCAGAGCAATTAAAAAGTGACTTTCCGTATCAACCTGTTTCTCATCTAACTGCAATTTTATAAGCATGTTATTTAAGAAGAACCCATGATGTTAAACGGTGTTTCTAAATCAGGAAAATAGGGTTAAAAAAAAACACCACGACTAAAGTAAAATACACATTTGTTTAATGAAAGCTACTTTATGAAACTAAAGCAAAATGAAAAAACTAATTGTTGAATTAGCACAGGAACAGAACAATGGACATAATGCACCATAGAGATGATATCACAATCTCTTTGCTTTTGCAACATGTTCTAAACTTTCATTTGTCCCAGCTCTAAAAACAGCGTTTTCCTTTTGCTCCTTTAGCTTTCAACGTCCACTTATATTGTTCTGTGAACATTAGTTTGTTGGTTCTGATGTATTTTGCCGCTGAAACACTTTAAACAGCCATTGTATGAATTTACAAAATGGAGATTTTATTAGCACCTACAGAACCTTTTAGCCCACATGCATCTACTCAAGTTTTGCTCATGTATTAATAAACCTCAACAGTCGCACAATGTTTTTCAAATTCAATGAAATCCATATTTACTTTGAGGATTTTTGTATTTTCAGGCCAGAGTCCTGTCGACTTCTTGTTTGACTTCGTTGAGCCTTCTGAGGGTCCCTTCGGAGGATTTGATTCTCTTGACACGCGTCCCAGAGCAGGTATAAACAATTTCTAATAATGTAAATGGTAATTTTTTTTATGTGATTAAATCAGTAAAAATCTTTTTTGTTGTTCTTAAGGTGTCAATGGCAGGTTGTTAGTGTCTATAACAGGAAGTGACTCTGCAACTGTGACAGAGGTTGCTCTGGTGCAATCATCAAAGGGGTCGGAGGAGACTCTGGGAGTTGTTGAGTCACAGGGGGACGGGAACTTTTTGGTCCAGGTCGATGTGATGCCAGTGGTGGAGTTTGTGGTTAGAGTAAAGGGAAGAGTTCAAGGCTCTTCAAATGACTTTCAAAGACAGTCGCCCACTAACTTCAGAGCTTCCAATCTGACTCTTACAGTAAGCATAAGTGTGGCATGAACATCACAACCAAAAGCCTGATAATTGATGAAAAGTTAACATTTAAATTTACTGCTGTCTTTCTTTTTTTATTCAGGCCGATTCAGAAAACATCTTCATACCAGGCACACTGCTCTCTGTACCCTTCACTGTGGCGTCAAACGGACCAGACGGAAACGTAACCATCCGAGCCTCTAACAGCGGAGGTTTCGAATCAACGTATCCAACCATTTTGTTCTTGGAAGGTGGGAACAGCACTAATGGCACCGTGACCCTGTCAGACCCAAAGAACACCCCGTCTGGTTCTGACGTCATCCTGACTATCGAGGCCGAGTCTCCCGATGGAACTGACTCCAACTACATCATGCTGCGCTTCTCCATAATAAACTCGGTAATAACACCACAGCTGAAAGCACATGAACTTCCTTCAAAGCTTGCCTTTAAAAATAGGTAATAAGATGCAATGACCTGTCTTTAAAATATTCTGCTCCAAAACTGTCCACTGACCAAGGCGAACCTGTTATCACAGCTGCAGTCATAAATATTGTGATGCTTTTCTCAAAATGTATAGATGACACTGAAGTAATTTACCATTAGAAATGCAAATTATTTTACCAATTATAGTAATATAGTAACTTATACCACTTTATTGATAATGTAACTCAACAGTCGCATAGTTGCTAAAGAAAATCAAACAAATATAAACAGTAAATTTATTCATATAAAACTTTTTGATGATTTTTATCAAGTTACATATTTTTAGACATCTGACAGCGTGCTCAAAAAAAACTCCATCTTCATTAGAAAGGGGGAAAAAAATCATACACATTGTGATCTGGGACTTAATGTTAACTTGTGATGAGCTCCAATCAAATCTAAACTAGGGTTTTATTTTAAACTCAGGCAGCATTTATAAAAATTGTCGTATTTTTATGTTGTATAGAAATTATGTCACGCCTAACGCGTGATTAAAGTTTACATAGACTTAAAATTTTATCATTATATCTTGTGGTTCTTACTGCAATAATGACAAAAGTGACTATAAAAAGGGTTGAAAATTCAGTCTTTTTTTTTTTGTAACAAACAGTCCAAAAAATACAAATACTGCTCTTGAAATTAAGCTTACTCAGTATCAAATAAGACAATGTAGTTCACTAGTTACATTAATTAGCGCATTTTTTTATTCTACAGTATGTAAGGTTTATTTATCAAGGTTAATGGTATTCAATCATATTTTTTTAGAAATATTATTTATTTATCGTCAAATGAAATGAATAGTAGAAAAAGAACAGTAGAAAAAAACACAAAGTTTAGTAGTTTGACAGCATGGTTGAGATTGTCAACCATGCTGTCAGTTTTGGGGTTTGCTCAACATGATCATTTAGCGTTTACTATTATGATAAATCACAATTATTGTCACAATTTTTTTGGTTCCAATAAAGATGAAAAATACAGTAATTGCTCATCCTTACGACTAACTACAAAATCTGTTTGCAATAGCTCTGAGATTATTGTCCAAAATGAATCAAAGAACACTGAACTCATGACTTTACCTTCCCCCCCTGCCCCCACAGTTTAATGATTTCACCCACCCTGAGTGTGAGCTGCTAAACCGGGAGTCCAACTGCACTGAAAACTGCAGCCTGACTGCGTGGGAGATCTACGTCAGGGTGACCGACAGTGAGGCGGGTGTCGACCGCGTCGACCTCATACAGGGCAACGGCACCTTCAACACTAGCCTGGAAGCTGGAAACGCGGGCATAACACTGGTGTCCTACGCTGCCTCATGCTGTGCGCCTGAAATGGAAATGCTGGTTGTGGACCGGGTCGGTAATGTCGGCACGTGCCGGTTCACGGCCCGGGACTCGGTGTCCATCGGAGTCTCTCAGTCCCTCTTTCTGTGCCTCAGCATAGTGGCTTTAGGACACTTTATATTTAAATTAAGTGAGCACTGAAAGATACTAAACAATTGCAAGCATTTATATATTTTTCAATGTTACATTTTTTTTGTTTTTAATCAAGTTTCCTTTCTTGTAATATAACTTATTAAACATGTGAAAATTACCATGTGCTGTCATGAAGGGTTTACAATAGAGTTACAGGTCTTCTTTGCTGAATTAATCCAGTTAGGATTGCTCCTGAAGGCCTCTTGGATATTTTAGCCACATCTGACCATGAGGAGGGACTACAGCAGACTCTACAGGTCTATAATAGTAATATAGTAATATCATCTTTATTGTCATTGAAACATACATTACAACAAAATTTGTTCTCTGCTTTCAACTTGGGGAGCAGTGCGCTGCCATGTGCGTCGCCCTGGGAGCAATCAGGGGTTAAGGGTCTTGCTCAGGGACCCAGAGTGCAGGCGCTGGGGATCGAACCGGGTACTTAAAACCTTCTCTGACTGCAAGAAGACTGCTGTAACCACTAGGCCAACACTCCCCATACACTGAGACGCAGCTCGGTAGGCAATTTGGGGTTAAGTGCCTTGCCCAGGGGCACATCGACATGTGGTAAGGGGAGGCTGGAATCGAACCCACAACCTTCTGATTGCCAGACGACTACTCAACCCAACAGTAAAGTGTGGAATCCCTCCAAACATCGGATGAACTAATAATATCTTTCTTCTGGCTATTTCAGGCATGCTAACCCTGGTCTTCAATAAGTTGAGAAAAATAAATTTAAATCTTGACTTATTTCAGCCTTTTTTCTCCGAATTTAGCAAAACAAAAAAAAGAAAAAATTCAGTTGATTTATTAATGTTGATTTTTTTCCACCTTTTATTTTGTCTCTTTAAATATAAAGGAGGCACCCCCCTTCCTCCAGAGTGTTCCACTTCACCCCAGATTTTTGTAGGATGCTGGGGTACGGTGTAATGAACAATAAATTACTTTTCCATTTGCAACTTTTGCATCCTTCAGCTTGGACTATATAGGGTAGAATAGAAGACAATAGGAGAGAATACCCTTCATTTATTCTTTAGAGGGGACATAACATGCTTTTGAAGGCCTGCCTTTTCACATTTAAATCTTTCAGTTGTGGTCTAAAGTGGAACGGCAATAGTTTGGTCTGTATTTATCACTGTTGCCCCACAAGGCCCTCTTTTGCCCCTGTTCTGAGTTTGTCTGAGAGCAACTAATTTTGATATGGTGTCCTTAAAAGCAGATACTTCACACCCAGCCCGCCTGTTTCCATATGAAAGGAAATATAAAACGTTTCTGTCCTGCCATTACAAATGTAATGTATGAGTGAAATTTGTTAAAGTGTGCTTTGGTCAGATGAGTAAAAGCCTCTTTAAATAACTTTAAATAGCTTTTTTTAAATAACTACAACAGGTACTTTTGGCGCAAAACAAAGGATGAATATGTACATATACGTGAGGATGTTGTTTCTGGACTTCAGTTTAGCGTTTAACATCATCATCCCACAGCATCTGGTGGGAAAACTGGAATATCTGGGCTTCAGCACACCCCTTCGAAACTGGCTGCTAGACTTCCTCACCAACAGACCTCAGTCAGTCCGGGTCGGACAGAACACCTCTGATGTCATCACCCTCAGCATGGGCTCCCCTCAGGGCTGCGTCCTGAGCCCCCTGCTGTACACCCTGATGACACACGACTGCGCTCCCAAGTTCACCACCAATCACATCGTGAAGTTTGCAGACGACACAAGGGTGGTGGGCCTGATCAGAGACGACAACGACCAGGCTACAGAGAGGAGGTGGAGCAGCTGGTGGGCTGGTGCAGAGACAACGGCCTGATCCTGAAAGTGGAGAAGACGAAGGAGATCATCGTCGACTTCAGGAAGAACCGCCCCCACCACACTTCACTGCTCATCAACAGCTCAGCTGTGGAAGTGGTCAGCAGCACCAAGTTCCTGAGGGTGCACAGCACGGACAACCTCACCTGGTCTGTGAACACCACATGACTGGTGAAGAGGGCACAGAAACGACTGTACTTCCTGCAGAGGATGAGGAGAGCCCACCTGCCCCAGCCCATCTTCAAGACCTTCTACAGAAGCACCATAGAGAGCATTCTGTCCAGCTGTCTCTCTGTGTGGTGTGGAGGCTGCAGTGCCTCCGACTGGAAGAATGTGAGGAGAGTGGTGAGGACAGCAGAAGGGATCATCGGGGCTCCTCTTCCCTCCATCAAGGACCTTTCATCACAGCACTGTGTGTCCCGAGCCTGTAACATCATCGGGGACCCCTCACACCCCCACCATGGACTGTTCTCACTGCTGCCTTCTGGGAAGAGGTTCCGCAGCTTCCGCTGCAGGTCCTCCAGGTTCTGCAAAAGCGCTTTCCCTGTTGCCATCAGACTGTTGAACTGCCGAAACTGCTGAAGCCCAAAAGGGACTGAGGACACTGAAATTTACTGTAATTTACTGCAATTTACCATGATTTTCCAAGCTGTATGCAAACGAAATTTCGTTCTGTGCGCACTCTGTGCATGCAGAATGAAAAATAAAGTTGTCTAAGTCTATGTCTACAAAATAACCTCATGCCCACTGTTAACTATCTGTAGTCTGGATCTGTAATGCCATCAGCAAGAAGTAATACTGACACCTAGTGTTACAAACCACAACCACACATATGCAAAGCCTTCACTGAATTTTTACTTTCCTGGGACAGGTATATGATGTCGTATTGAGCTCTATTTCTGGTCTGGTTCTCTAACTGGCTTCCATGTTTGCAGGCTGCTGCTCATTTGCCAATATAAAATAGCAAATGCTGTGCACTGTTTTGGGAACCCTGGGAGCTCTCATATGATTAGCTCAGGATCCAGGAAGAAAACACGAGCTACACACCAAAGTAGTTCTGGACCTTACCTCTAGGTTTGAAAGGAGAAAAATGTGACTAAGACATTGTTGATGGAGAGGACCGATTGTTTATAGGGAATGTTACTTCCATCCTGGGTGAGAAATGACAATGATTTTGGTTGATTTTGCAGTAAATTTATTACTTATTGCTCCTTTAATTATAGAGGGTGCTATAAGTCTTTGTGTGCCGCAATCAAAGCCAGGAACTTAGATGCGCTAGCTGCACTTACTTTTCTAGGAACTGTCATGGTGATGGGCTCACACTTTTGTCAAGCAGCTTGTATAACCTGGAAAAGAGTGAAAATGTGTGACAAATAAACTAAATGAACAGAGCAAACCATTACACTTTGTGCACATTTACTTATCAGTGACAGCAGGGCCGGATCTGGACATTTGAGGGACCTAAGCAGTGTATGTTTACCATACAGTGCTTTACCATAAGTAGACAGTTAAATATACTGAAAACCAAATGCTGTAGGCACTTATATACCTTATGCATAACAATTGACGTCTATGACCATGGTGTTTCATAGTAAACTGCAAGCTGAGCATGCTCACTGTAAATGCTGTATGACCACGTGTGGGTGAGTAAAAGAGGGCACAGATTGTGTTGTAAGGCAATTTGAGTAGCCTGGTTGGCTAGAAAGGAGCTATACAGGTACAGTCCATTCACCATTTGTTGGTATAAATTAGGGCTGGGTATCATCTAGGATGAGCCGATTCGATATGATTCTCGATACATAGCTCAGCTTGATTTGATTTTACCCCAAAATCAATAGGAAACAGGAAAATAAAGTTAATTTGGTTCAATGCATTTAACCAATCACAGAAACCAAAAATCTACCCACACGTCTGATTTTAGGGATGAAGGCGAAAGCTTCCACTTCTTTTAATTGGATTTTGACAAATCTGTCATCCACATATCTAAACCAGTGGCTTGACAGTGTTCCTCTAAAGGTTCCCAAAGTTCTCTTTTCCATTTCTTCCATGTGAAAATTGGCTACAATTGGTGATACTGGAGATCCCATGGCACAACCATGCTTCTGTCTGTAAAAATGATCACTGAACTTGAAATAAGTTGTTGAAAGACAAAGGTCCAGTAGGGTACAAATCTGGTCCGGAGTGAAATTAGTCCTGTTATTTAGGTCACTGTCTTGTTGAAGACGTTTCCTGACTATTTCTACTGCCTCTGATGTAGTGAAATCGTGAAAAGTTAAGTGACATCGAAAGACACCAGAGTTTCTCCTGGCTCCATCTTTAAATGTGTGACTTTGTTTGCAAAATCTTTGGAGTTTTCTATGTAATGTGGTGTGTTTCCCACCAGGGGGGCTAAAATACTAGCAAGCTGTTTAGCAATGTTATATGTTCCTGAGTTAATGCTGCTGCCAATGGGTCTGAGTGGTGTTCCTTCCTTGTGAATTTTTGAGAGTCCATATAAGCATGGAAAGTCTTCCCCTGGATATAATAAGTCTTGTTATAATAAGATGAGCGGTTGATTACCATCTAGTGCGCATGCGCGAAAGCTGTACACTGCCTGTTACGCTGCTCCAGTCTTGTGTTCGCATTGTGTATCAGTTCCACAATGGGTATTTCTTGTGGAGAAATGGCAAAATTCAAACCTTTACTCAGTACCTCCATCTCTGGCTTCGTCAGCGACCTGCTAGAGAGGGTTTTTAAACCACTTGTCCTGAACATTGATGTTGGTGGCCTCCTCATGGGGTATTTTGGTGTCTAGTGTAGGTGCTGCTTTCCGTTGCAATTTATTGAATTTAGCTTTTTGTCTTTCATCCGTTTTATGGTGCTGTGAAAGCTCAACCTTATCTTTAATGTGATGAACTATTACTAAGTCAAGATGATCTACGATGATCTACTAGAAAGAATGTGTTTACTTGTTTGGCAATATCTGAAGAGGAAAAACAAAGCAACTGGACTTGTTTTCCGTAGTTGAAGACGTTTTGATTCCTCTCCAGGAAACTTTCTCAATTCAAAAAGTCTGGAGTAATGTGGAGTAACAAGCTTTATACTACTGCCTAACAAAGGCCTTGTAATGGCTTAGACAACATGCAAATTACACTGAAACAGGTCCACCCCTTGGTAATGGGCAGTCGTTAAAGTCATTAAGGCAGCAGATTGAACCGAAACTGTTCCACTCCTCTGTAACGAGGAGTCGTTAGGATTGTTGTTGGCCTGGCTTAAAGGAACGATGTTTTGATCACCAATATGAGGGTGAGAACTGAGGTGATGATTGGCCGGAATTAATTCTATAGCTGTATTGTAAGTTTTTGAGAGTTGGAACCTAAGGGCTCCTCCTCTGTTTAAGGTTGTTTTTTTCTCTTTTAACGTAGATGGCTTCCTTCACACCCCTTTCAAACCATCGGTCTTCTTTGTCCAAAATGTGGACATTTTAGATAGAGGCTGGTGCATCCCAAGGACAAAACACTCAAACCTAAGATGAGCGGAGTGGTGTATGCAGTTTAGTGCAGTGAGGAATGTTCTGACCTTTATATTGGAGAAACCAAACAACCTCTCCACAGACGCATGGCTCAAAACAGGAGAGCTACCTCCTCAGGTCAAGACTCTGCTGTCCACCTACATCTTAAGGACAAAGGACACTCTTTTGAGGACCAAAATGTCCACATTTTGGATAAAGATCCAATCCAAAGTCACTGTGAAAGTGAAAGTGAAACCTGCTGCAGCTAGTTAAATTTTCTTAATGCATTATCATGCACCACGAGGAACTCAGCACCCGGATCTGACAACAGGTCTGAGGATTTCATCCTAAAGGCAGTCAGAGTGCAGTTGTTTATCCTGTACAGGTCTGTGTGTCCCTCCATGGAGATGCCTCACCAGACCAACACATTAACAGCATGAGCAAAATTGGTTGTAACACGTTGATTCTTATCCGATTATTAATTTATTTATTCTTTAATATGGCTAAAATGAAAGCTAAGAAAATTGCCGACATTGTGATATATTGAGATATATACACTACCCAAACATAAATCTATAAGCAGTGTGTGAACTGTGTAAGTGTAGTGTTCACAGGTTTACCTGCTGTGCTATAAATACATAAACCATGGTCAAATGTAAAACTATGAAAAACCTGTGAAAAATGGTGTTCTCCATCTGCAAAACAATTCCTGTTTTTGGAGTCATCTCATTGTTGTACCTTTAGTGCATCTATTGTTACTTTGATTAATACAAGAACAATTGACACTTATTAATAACCCCCTCTACAACTGAACTGACCAAATCAATAGTCCAGATGTTTAGCTGACTCTATATTAGCCTCTAATTTTTTTTAACACTGTAGACAGACAGACAGATGACAAAAACACTAAAAGCTGTCCTCTGAAACTTTTAGCCACGTTTATGTATTTCACTTGTTTTGTTTAGACTTTTTTTTTAATTCTTTTGACTTTTTGGCTTTACCTGTTTTTAATTATAAATTTTATTTCATAAATATTTTCCTTTTTGACCAATTAATTTGACATTTCCTTTAAAATTAATTAAACACATTAAATATTGTCTAGAAATAAGGTTGCCTTTTCATATTTATGAGGAAAGAATATTATATATGACAAATATTTTTTGATGGCCTGGTTTCCTTGCCTTAGTGAGAACTAATGGTAAAAGTAAAGCACAGGCACTAACTAACAGATTAAATGTGTCTGAATACTTTCACTTTTATTTCATTGTAAGACAGGTAACTTGAGAAACTTGTTTTTGCTGTCAGACCATACAAATGTTTAACTCTAACGTAGTCTGATGGCAAGAAATACAATGCTTGAAATGCTTTCATTTTAACTGACTCGATACACCCACTGCATTACTAACCCAATTAAGATTTTGTAACAAACTATAAACATAAACAATGCAGTGGTAATACGGTGAAATATGTCACATAGCATGTTTGCATTAAAATTTCAATAAAAACATGTATACACTATGTCAATGCGTTGGTTATTTGAAAAACAAATTATACATATGCAATGAAACCTTTTTTAATTGTTGCTTATTTATTTGGTAGACAAGTTTGGAATTTGCTTATTATTAATCACAAAGTCTAGTTACGATTTGTGAAGCAGTCATTTTAATTTATAAAATTAATTTATATAGACAAAAGTGACTGAAGTCAACAAGCCAGGAATGTTTCCTCCTTTTTGCTTGTTAGTGTTCACAAGCCCAGATGTTCCAATAAATTGAAGTGCAAAGGAGAAAGAGCGCAAGGAGGTCATCTGTTTTGCACCAACTCTTCTTCCCAATACAGAGGCACAATGCGGTACAAAGTCTCCATTGCGTTGAAGGATTTTGACTCACTGACATAGGTTTTAGCTTTGCAGTACACTGGCCCCTACGCATCTGCCTCAGTTTTGTATTTGTGCAGGTTTGTGTAGATGAAAACTTTTCTAATAATGACCCTTGTGTTTGATATTATATGATATTATTTTTAAAAACAATGAGTGCGAGAGATTTGTTTTTATAAAGGCTGGCTACGTGTGTACAAAAATATTTGAGCTCTAACAGGCAAAACTCTAACAGCCCAAAAAGGAAAAACTAAACTAAAGAATAACATCCGTCCGTCCGTCGGTTTTCTTCCACTTATCCGGGGTCGTGTCGCGGGGGTAGCAGCTTCAGGATGCATCCAGGATGCATCCTAACCAGATGCCCGAGCCACCTCAACTGGCTCCTCTCGACGTGGAGGAGCAGCAGCTCTACTCTGAGTCCTCCTCAGATGACTGAGCTCCTCACCCTATCTCTAAGGGAGAGCCCAGACACACTACGGAGAAAACTAATTTCGGCCGCTTGTATCCGGGATCTCGTTCTTTTGGTCACGACCCAAAGTTTGTGATGATAGATGAGGGTAGGAACGTAGATCGACCGGTAAATCGAGAGCTTCGCCTTTTGGCTCAGCTCTCTCTTCACCACAACGGATCGGTACAGCGCCCGCTTCACAGCAGACGCCGCACCAATCCGCCTATCGATCTCCCGCTCTATCTTCCCCTCATTCGTGAACAAGACCTCAAGATACTTGAACTCCTCTACTAGGGGCAGCACATCCTCCCCAACACGGAGAAGGCACTCTACCCTTTTTCCGGTTCAAGACCATGGTCTCGGATTTGGAGGCACTGATTTTTATCCCGGCCGCTTCGCATTCGGCTGCGAATCGCTCTAGTGAGAGCCGTAGATCACGCCCTGATGAAGCCAATAGGACCACGTCATCCGCATATAGTAGAGACGCAATCCTAAGGCCACCTTAAGGTACTCAAGGCGAATCTCATCCACCCCCAGAGCCTTGCCACCGAGGAGCTTTTTAACAACCTCGGCAACCTCAGCACCAGAGATGGGAGAACCCAACCCAGAGTCCTCAGGCTCTGCTTCCATAATGGAAGATGTGTTGGTGGGATTAAGGAGGTCTTCGAAGTATTCCGCCCACCGATGCACAACGTCCCGAGTCGAGGTCAGCAGCACACCACCCCCACTATAAACAGTGTTGGTACCGCACTGCTTCCCCCTCCTGAGATGCCAGATAGTGGACCAGAATGGCTTCATAGCCGTACGAAAGTTTTTCTCGATGGCCTCTCCGAACTCTTCCCACGCCCAAGTTTTTGCCTCAGCGACCAGCCGAGCCGCCTGCCGCTTCAACTGCCGGTACACATCAGCTGAGTCCCACAGGCCAATAAAGCCCGATAGGACTCCTTCTTCAGCTTGATGGCTTCCCTCACCGATGGCGTCCACCAGCGTGTTCGAGGGTTTCCGCCGCGACATGCACCAACACCAGATGTTCCCAGCAAACCCTCACAATACGTTTGGGCCTGCCAGGTCTGACTGGATTCCTCCCCCACCATCGGAGCCAACTCACCACCAGGTAGTGGTCAGTGGAGAGCTCCGCCCCTCTCTTCACCCGAGTGTCCAAGACATGTGGCCGCAGATCAGATGAATCGACAACAAAGTAGATCATTGAACTGCGGCCTAGGGTGTCCTTGTGCCAAGAGGACATGTGGACACCCTTATGCTTGAACATGGTGTTTGTGATGGACAATCCATGACAAGCACAGAAGTCCAACAACAGAACACCACTCGAGTTCAGATCAGGTGGGCCATTCCTCCAAACCACGCCCCTCCAGGTTCCACTGTCATTGCCCACGTGAGCGTTGAAGTCCCCCAGCAAAACGAGGGAGTCCCCAGGAGGGGCACTCTCCAGTACCCCTTCCAAGGACTCCAAAAAGGGTGGGTAATCTGAACTGCCATTTGGTGCATAAGCACAAACAACAGTCAGAACCCGTCCCCCCACATAAATTCGGAGGGAGGCCACCCTCTCGTTCACCGGGAAGGAACCCCAACGGGCTGGCACAGAGATGAGAGGCAACAAGTATACCCACCCCAGCTTGGCGCCTCTCACCAGGGGCAACTCCAGAGTGGAAGAATGTCCAGCCCCTCTCAAGGAGACTGGTTCCAGAGCCTGAGCAGTGCGTCGAGGTGAGTCCGACTATCTCTAGTCGGAACCTCTCAACCTCGCGCACGAGCTCAGGCTCCTTCCCCACCAGAGAGGTGACATTCCACGTCCCAAGAACCAGCTTCTGCAGCCGAGGATCGGAATGCCAAGGTCCCCGCCCTCTACTGCCACCCTCCGACAGGTGGTGAGACCATCGGAAGGGGGACCCATGTCGCCTCTTCGGGCTGAGCCCGGCCGGGCTCCATGGGTAAAAGCCCCGCCACCAGACGCTCGCCAACGTGCCCCACCTCCAGGCCTGGCTCCAGAGTGGGGCCCCAGTGGGGTCCGCGCGAGGGAACACGATATCCATTAATCTTACTCTTCATAAGGGGGTTTTGGGCTGCTCTTTGTCTGGTCCCTCACCTAGGACCTGCCTGCCTTGGGTGACCCTACTAGGGGCTTAATGCCCCTGACAGCATAGCTCCTTGGATCATTGGGACACTCAAACCCCTCCACCACGGTAAGGTGGCAGCCCAGGGAGGGGTAAAGAATAACATAATAAAGAATACCATAATAATGAAAACTAACAAATGATGGGCACTGAAAGTAAACTAAAGAACACAAGTGTCATGGTGCAGTTTTGCCTGCTGCACCATGGACATTTCATGGCACTTTCCACCTCCCATACACCTCCAGTTCTCCACTCCACCTTCTGATCAGTTTCACCTGCCGCCCCTAATCAAGCCCGGATTCATTCCACCTGTGAACACTACTATAAAGACTCACCTCAGTCAGCTCTTCCCCTCCGGATCGTCTGCTCATTACTGCTCATGTCTGTCCACGTCAACTCACGACTGCGCTCTTCATTTTCCGTCCTGCTGCTTCTCCACATGCAACAGTCTTCATCCCTTGTTGCCTTCCTTGTGCCTGACTGCAACTCTCCTCGCTGTGCTGCTGACTCATCCTCTACCCCAGCTCTTTCTCGTCTTCTACACAGCACTGCACCCGCAGTTCTCCAGCTCCCATCCGTCCTCCTGCTCTAGCCTGGTATAAACTGTTGGTCACATTCTCCACTAACCTCAACCTTCAATGAAGCTCTTCATCCAAGCTCTGTGTGTGGCTATGGTCGGGTTCGTCATACAATTCATGACAACAAGACTTAAATAGTACAATAAAAAGCAAGACATAAAGCCAAACAAACACAAATAAAATCAAAATCTCAAAGACTTCTAAATCATAACAACCTTCTTTCTAAATTATTAATTGTAGACTCCTTGATTCATGAAGACATCACACAGAAAGAAATCCTAAATATCATAGTGCAGGTATGTCATGTCTTTGCTCTGTCTGAGGGCAAATCTTCTCTTTCCCAGTATATTGTGTAAATTAAATTGGGAATACTAGAAATAATTATTGTTGAGGGGACAAAAAACAACCAGCATGTGTTTTGCATGTTTTGTTTGTGTGCAGAGATAACCGTTCACTACTAACTCTTTCACAGCTGCGGGCAAAGCATAGCCTGGCCAGCCAGACCGACTTACACCATTAACACAGCATATCAGTCTGGACAGCTGCTGGTAGAGCCCGATTTCAAAGGCGGGACCTTATCTGATCTGTGTGGGGCTTTCTGGGAGCAGGGGTGCCTATTGGAGTCAGTAGGGGAGCTGGCTCCCTGGATTGGCTCCTCAGTCCTTTGCTCCCCATCCCCGGTCTCCTCCCTCTGCCTGCTCCATCACGCCGCCTCACATGTAGGTCCTTGGAGAGGGGGGCGTTACTGGAGGTTGCCACTTTCTGATGACATCCCTCTCCCCAATTTTATCATGCATTTTAGACACTTTCACTCCAAACATTTTCACAACGCACATTCATGTAGGCCATGGTACGGGGGGCGGGGGTGAAGACGTCTGGGGGGGGGGGGGGGGGCTTTTATTGTGTGAGCCTCGCCTCGGACGGCTCCCTTCACCCCCTCTCGCATCTAGACATTGAGGGTTCTGGGTAGTTGCTTGGAGGGGGGGCGCTGGCACCAGGTTCCTTCCGGGGGTGGGGGTGGGGGGGTGGGGGGGTGGGCTGTGCCGTGCACCCTCTTCGGTGCTCCCAGTTTTAAATGCAACAACACAACATCTGAGCGGGCGTTGGGAAGATCGGGGTCTTTTGCACACCCCCGATCTCCGATCGCGGCACGGAGTCTGGGGCCTGGAGGAAGAGCGGGCCACTGGATCCGGGGTCTTGGCAGGGGGCTGCTGTGGGTAGCCAGCGGCTTGCCAGGTCTGGGGCTGACGCCTCTGCTCTCCCAAGAAAGAGGTGGGGGCAGGGGTGGCTAGGGTAAGGTGGGGGAGGGAGGGGGTTTATTAGGTATTTAGGGGGTGAAGGGGGTTCTGGTTGGATGGCCCGTACGGGTCATGTTGGCCCCCCTTCTTTGGGGGGGCCTGGTCCGGGGGTCGGGCACAGGCAGTGGTATAGTTGAATTGTGGATGTGAGTGTTATGTGGGAATGTGTGTACAGCGTCCTTTTTTTTGTAAGTCTGTGTGTGGTGAGTGGGGCACTAGGGAGGTTTTTTGTTCCAGGTACGGGTTCGGTCCGCTCCCTCTCCCAAGAACATCTCAAGTCTCCGCTAGGTGCGGAGCCCATCCCCCCCACCTCCTGCCCTCCTCCACTGTGCTGGCAGGTGCCTTAGGCCCTCTGGCGCATTAACGGTCCTCGGGTTTGGGCCGGGTTCCCGGGTGGGTGCCGGTCCATTCCCGGTGGCGGCTTTGGGGGCCTGGCCCCCCGGGGGTCGGCTGGGGCCCCCGCAGCGGGGGCGGGGTGTCCCTGGGGCCTCTGGCCCTCAGGGCCCATGGCCGTGACCACTTCAGCGCGGCTGGCTGCCAGGCGGAGCCCACGGGCTCGTCACTGCGGCTCCTTGGGACGTCGGCATTGCGGTGGCTGGGGGATTTCCTCAGGGTCGTCTCTACTCTTTCCTCGGGGGGGGGGGGGGTTGCAGATTTCCTGTGTTGGCCCCTCTTGGACGCCCTGCTTTGGGGGTCCCTTTGGGAGTCCGGGGTTATGGGTCCCCTGACCCCTGCCTCTGTGCTCGGGGAAGGCGGGTCTTTGGTTCTCCACAACCACTATCAAGCTATTTCCTTCTGAATAATTCTCACCTAAACTTGTGTACTCTCACAAACTCCCACAGGTGCAGGGTTCCAGGTATTAAGTGTTCACTTATATACAGAAAGCCTGTAATTTATTTATTTATTTTCTTTCTCTTTCTTTTTTCAGGTATCACTTTACACATGTCAGCTTAAATAATAATACATATGATTTAGCAATGGCATCAAGGTGTTACTCAATTGTATCTGTTGCTTTATGTCTGTTGGTTGTGCTGTTCTTTTTGCATCTCTCTTTCCAGGTGATGGAGCAGACAGAGGACGTTTTATCATTCTGTCCCTTTTATCTCTTCTTTCTTTCACCTCTTCTCTTTCTTTTTTTTCTCTTCTTGTTCTTCCTTTACTCTCCTACTTTCCCATTGTAGTGTCCATATAATTTGAAATTCTCCCTGCAGAAATCACAATAAAGCTATTTACATGCATAAATCAAGCGGAGCACTATGGCGAAAGCTGTTTGCTCCACTTGTGAAAGCAAAATCTGTCGAGCTCTGTTTGGCATTAAGACATCAATTCTTATTGCCACATTGCTAGACAGGACACTGGGAGAGAAAAAAAAAAAGAAAAAAAAGGCGAGACTAACAGGTTCAGCTCAAACAGGTTAGAGCCGATCAGATAACATTGATTTCTGCTGGGCTTTGTGAATGAAACACTTTACTTTGTTGCCAACGAGAGGCAAAAGGTCACAACTACTCGTACTTAAATAAACAGCCATTACAAAGAAAGGATTTCTGCAGTCACAGTAGCTGGGTGGAAATAGGCAATGCCCACTTTGATAAGATCCCACCAGTTGAATTTTTAGCATTTACACAGGGCATTTACTAACATCTCAAGATGTTGCTCTTACATGTATCAGCCTTCTTAAATTTTCAGATTTCAGATTCTACATTGCTGTTTTTAACTTGAAGATCTCTCTCTCTCTCTCTCTCTCTCTCTCTCTCTCTCTCTCTCTCTATCTATCTCTCTCATATTTCCTTGTCATTTCTAATCTTTATACTTTTTCTTTCTCTTTTCTTTGTTTTACACGTTCAACAGACTGAAAAGACTGAAACAAAAAGATCTGTGTTATCGACTGTGGTGCCAGGGCAGGGTTTTTTTGTACCAGTCCGTCCCTGAGACCACACCAAAATCTCTCTACACATTTTTACAGCAAGCAGCAGAGAGAAAGGTAGTCTTGTTTCCTTAAAGGGAACATATCAGGCAAAACCTACATTTCAGCCCTTAAATACATTTTGTTGTGTACTTGGAGTCTCTAGGAGTGCAGAAAAGTTTATTTGGCTCTCCAGGTGCTGCACAGATCTCTTTATATATTCTGTTTAGGTCATATTTTTGAAGCCGTTCAGTTTTTTTCCATTTTTATCACATTTTGTGAACAATAATGTCAAAGTATTTGCTAAACAAGGTCAAGGACTTCCAGCTTAGATTGGAGCGCTCTGCTACTTGGAGGATGGGGCTATGTTTGAAGTGCCTCATTAGCACCTCAGAACAAGAGCAAAAGAAAGGTTGTGGGACAACAATAATGAGAATTCAGATCAAAGCATTATTTTTTTGACATGGATTATTGCATCCGGATATGTCTCAAACAAAACCCCTACTGCTAGACAAAGAAGTTGACAACCAACAGGTTTGGTCAATCTTTACATCAAGACGCATTCGTAGACGCACAGATCAGATAAACTCAAGCAGATAACATCTGAAAGCCTCAAAACACCAAGCTGGAACTGTGACCCTCCCTCTAGGCAAGGCAAGGCAAATTTATTTTTACAGCACATTTCAGTACAGAGACAATGTAAAGTGCTTTATATGATTAAAATATAGGAAAATAAAACAGAATAAAAACAAGTTGGAATAAAATGTAGAAACAAAATAAAACATGGGAGAATAGAAACTATTAAGCAAACATTAAAAACAGTTGTACTACAATGTTTAACTAATTTTATTTAAAACAGCTTAACTAGAACAGTCGAAGGCAATCTTAAACCAATGTGATTTTAATCTCGATTTAAAGGACATCAGGCTTTCAGCACTTACAGTTTTCAGGAAGTTTGTTCCAGATAAGTGGAGCATAGGAACTAAATGCTGCTTCTCTGTGTTGTTTCTGGTTCTAGGTATGCAGAGTAGGCTGGAGCCAGAAGACCTCAGTGGTCTGGAGGATTGATACACTGATAACAAGTCTGTGATGTATTTAGGTGCTAAGCCATTCAGGGATTTATAGACTAACAGAAGTATTTTAAAGTCTATTTTCTGAGATACAGGGAGCCAGTGTAAGGATTTTAGAACTGGGGTGATGTGCTCTACTTTCTTAGTCTTAGTGAGGACGCGGGCAGCAGCGTTCTGGATCAGCTGCAGCTGTCTGATCCACTTTTTAGGCAGATCGGTGAAAACACTGCTGCAGTAATCAATATGACTAAAAATAAACGCATGGATTAGGCTGAGACATCAGTCCTTTAATCCTGGAAATGTTCTTGAGGTGATAGAAAGCCGACCTTGTAACTGTCTTTAGATGCTTTTGGAGGTTCAGGTCTGAGTCCATTACTACACCCAGATTTCGGGCCCGATCAATGGTTACTATAGCCTCGTGAGACCATCCTGATCTCGCGAGCTTTCAAGGTTTCACTCGCAGACCAGTCTGGCTACTTTCCGTTAAAGAAAATTTGGAGCCGTTCACCAAACGAACGTCCAATCAGCGTTGGCTTTGAGGCGGGTTGAGGTGTGACGCAACGAGGAGCAACAGTTCAGTCTAAAGAACATGGCGGCTTCAGCTGATTAAACTAGCGTTAGCGCGGCTATCGAGCAAGTTTTATCGGAATTACAGAGTATTTCTTTGCTGAGCTAACGAGCCTTTACCTGCAGCAGCAAGAGTAGCTTGGCTTGTGGTTGTGTTTTCGTCGTCGCTCTGTTACGAGCGGCGACGAATCTGATTGGTTTTTTTGGCCCGTCTATCACCAACATAGGCCAATGAGCTAACCAGTATTTTCGCCCCTTCCCAAAATTACTTCAACAGAAGGTTTCCAGATGGATATGCGGAGCAAATCTATCTGGCAGAGTCAGGTAATGGTTACTAGCTGAAGCAGTTGAAGCTGTGTGCTGACCTTTGAACGCTGCTCTATTGGTCCAAAAATGATTACTTAAGTTTTGTTTTTATTTAATTGAAGACAATTTTGGCACATTTATTGTGCAATTATACACTGTTTAAAGTTATTTAATGTTTATTAAATAACCCATCTGTCTGTTACGTATTGTCTGGTGGTGGTGATCAGCTCTTGAGCTGATATCAAGACAATGGTTGAAAGGGATGAATTTAAGCACTAGCGATCTTTTAACAGCAAAACCTGCACACACATAGAATAAAGCAGTGACAACTTCTTTTCAAGTTCACAAATTTAATAACAGAAATAAAATGAACATCCAGAGAACAGCACTATGTAATGCTGTCTGTATTAACACAATATTTGGATTAGTAAATTCTCTCTACAAGGCTAGTGAAACTTAACAAAACTACTAAGCAAAATGAAGATAAAAAGAAGCTAAGCTAAGGAACTATTTACATGCAAAAACAAACAAAAGACAAAAGAAAAGTGGTTGATCATAATCAGAATAATTCAGTTAATCCTTGTTTACTGCAGATCTGATAAAAAAAAAAACATGGAATGGAGTTAAAAAACATTTGGCATGTGTTTCAATCCATTCACAATGCAAAGCCCAAGTTAACCAGAACATTATTTTGAGTAAATAATATTCTAAAGACTGATTTGCTAAATAAAATCATTTAACCCTTATGGCCGATCTTATTAATGCGATTCTCCCTCTGGGTCCCTGGGGTTGCTGTAGCGATCGGTCGCTAAATCGGTTAAAGTCTAAAGTTATCAAAACTGCCTTTAAACCGATTAATATTCAATATTAATGCGGGAATAAGGCTCATAGCTCTATCGGCCGATGGCAGAGCAGAACGGTTAAGCTTAATGCTTTAAAAGAAGCTCCTTTTGAATGTCCGGAACTGGATGTTAACAGAAGCTAATAGCATTTTGGCTAGCGGGCATTCAACGCTAACAAATAAAAGCTTCGGTTTTATTTTAGTCATAATGAGTGGGCTGGATAATGTAAAAATTCATGTCTCATCAATGTATGAAACCCTTGTGGAGATAACCTTTGTTATAACCATAAAAACACACTCGACAATGACATGGTACTGAATGTTAGCAATGAGCTATCCTGTAAGCTCTTCGTTTTAAAGCAACCATGTGTCCAAACGATTTACAAAACATTTCCAAATGAACCATTTAACTTCTCCCTCCGCTCTCTGTCCAAACCTGTCTTTTGCCTCGTGTGAGCTCTGTCCACTTTGGTCATTTAAGGAAGGAGCACTGGATAGCAGGAAAGTTGTTGGTTTGTCTTGGCAGGCTAGTGTTTAGCTCTGCAACAGCATGTGGAGGGATCGGAGACCTGGTCGCTCAGCTTGTCTGGTGTGGGAAAGCATCCACCATCTCGCGTCTGCTTTCCTACAACAGCAGACAAAAATGAACAAAGCTGTTTTGGCATCCCTTACTTTGCGGCTAGTTTGCACAGAAGTCATAGTGCAGCTTAGCTCTGTCCTAGCAGTTCCTCTGATGCCAGGGAGGTCCTCCATCGAAGCAGGCAGACAAGTTTAGCAGACCCTGGATCAAGCGTGGCTGGTCCAGGCACATTCCTTCAGATGTCCCAGACAGAAGAGACCATGTGGCCTCATGGTTCAGCCAGCCTCCCTCTCCTCCTTTTGTCTAAAGGAAAGAGCAGGTGACGGCTGGTAGCTTTGTCCTGGAAACGTGGTCTGCAGCTTGGAGTCTGAAGTGAAGAGTCTGAAGACGAGGTGGTCAGAAGCACTCTGACCTTTTATCTGTCGGGTGTTTACAGAAGCACCCTGCTGAGAGAGAGGGGCTGTCCTTGCTGACTCTCTCTCCTTTGTGGCTGTGAGGGTCTCATGTTTGCAGCAGGGTGGAATTCCTTTTGTTACCTTCTCCATACTACTGTTCAGAATTCAATCTGACATCAATTATTCATCATGGCGGTGGTATGGCACAACACATCCATGCATCGATTTCTTTCTAGTATTTACTCAGTGCTTGAACTGGTTCATAGTCACCTGGTGACATGGTGACGTAGAGCTGTGTGTCGTCTGTCATGGTAGCTGATGTTGTTGTTTTTTATGATCTGATAAAATAAAAAGTTGCTTTTCCAACAACAAGGTATATTTTTCTATTAGGACTTGTATGGTTAATATAGAAATATAAAAATCAGTTGGAACTATCTAACAAAGTGTCATTTAATCTAAAAGAAACCGAAAACAAACTTATGACCCAGATAAAAATCCTGCCCAGCAGCATTTGCAGGTCTGCATTGTACAATTGAAATGATGGTTCATAAAGCTTTCGATTTGTCTTGGCACCTGTCAGCACTTTGTTGTGAGACACCTGCATGCATTGCAAAAAAAAGTATTTGCTTTCCTCTCTATCAACTATCTATAGAAACACGCTAATGCAGGAATGAGAAATATGCAGTAAAAAAAGCTGTGGTTTGGACAGCGATAAAAATAAAACAAACATTAAAGAAAATGACACTGTTTTTTCATGCTTAACAGAAAATTAAAGAAGGATAATCTTTGTGTTTGAATAACTTGTATTCAGTATTGTCTCAAGTCTCAATTCAAACATGCAATGTCTATGTAAATATGAAACAAAAGTGAAGCAGCCGAGACAGGATGTTTAGGAGGAAAATCTGCATAACTGCATGATTACAAGTAACAAGAAGAACAGCTCTGGCATGACTCCGCCTTGGAGCTCACCCTTATAAGGCGGATGTTGACTAAATAACCACAAAGTGAGCTGAGAATTATCAAGGTGAGTAGCTTTTTCCTTTCACTCCATGAAAAAGGAGATCTGAAACGTAGCTCTTTCATCATGGATAGAATTAGCACAATATTTCGAATAGTAAAATATTTCCTAAGACTACATCTTTGAATTGTCAAGACTAATATTTTCCAGCTTTAAAGTCATCTATCATATCCAAGAAACAAAGTCTAACGTTTTCAAAAAGCCCTTTTCAAACTGACTTAAACTGTTTGGCTTGACATAGGTTCATAAAGCTGGTTCTGAGACTGCTAGTACCAAAGGAACAGAGAATCAAAATTGCTAATAATCCAGGTAAGTAAATTAACTGATTTGATCAGTTTCTATTCACTGATCACTCGGATGATTGTCATTATCATTTCAGGCTTTTTAGTGATTCATGCAAACATTTCTTTTTCTTCAAGGACCAATAAGATAACTTACAAGCATAACAGATGTGTGTGTGTGTGTGTGTGTGTGTGTGTGTGTGTGTGTGTGTATATATATATATATATATATATATATATATATATATATATATATATATATATATATATATATATATATATATGCTCACCATTAATGCCTCCCCTACATGTTTTGCTAAACTGAATGAATATCTTCAGAAATAAATGGAAATGGACCAAATTTATATCAGCAAGTTCTTTCAGTTGACAGTCCAAAGTAATTTATTAAAAACAATTGTTATGTCAACTTAGATATTGTAATTCCAAAAGAATAAACAGAAAACCAGCATATGCACACATATTGACACCCCTCCTTAAGATTTGGTGGATTTGACAGCACATTAGAGATTTAGCCGTCCTCAGACAGCTCCTTTGTCTTTACTATTGTCACACATGAAGGAGGAATAACAGGTGGCTTTTCAAAACACCAAAAGGATCATTCACTGGATATTTCATGTCACATGGGTGGAGGCACTTCATCACAGGTGATCCTTATTTGTGATTTGAAACAGGTGGGCCAAATTAGGTTTCCATACTGATTTGCAGCAACGGGTGCCAATACCATTGACACAGTAAACAATGTGTTTTCCTCATGATGGTTATATTTTTAAATGTTCTTTATCTCCACCAGACTGTAGAGGAGCTGAGCAGCTCCTTTAGTGCCAGACTTAGACATCCTGTCTGTAAAAAGGAGCACTACCGCAGGTCATTCACCCCTGCTGCTATCAGATTATACAATGCTGCACTGTAATTGTAACCACAACTGTTATAACTTTGGGCAATAACCAATGTGCAATAATCTATGTAATTCACTGTGCGATAACCCGTGCAATAATCCTGAAAGAAGTTACTTCTGCTGCTATCAATAACTGTAACCACAACTGGTATAACTTTGGGCAATAACTAATGTGCAATAATCTATTTAATACACTGTGCTATAACCTGTGCTGCTATCACCAAGTGAATATATGTCAGTACATATGTGTGTAGGGCAGGCATATATATATATAGATAGATAGATAGATAGATAGATAGATAGATAGATAGATAGATAGATAGATAGATAGATAGATAGATAGATAGATAGATAGATAGATAGATAGATAGATAGATAGATAGATAGATAGATAGATAGATAGATAGATATGTATATATATGTATATGTGTGTTTATATAACCGGGAAGTACACATAACATCATCTGCCTACTCCGATTTCTTTTGTATTTTTTTATTTATTTATTTATTTTCCTAATCCTGACTATTGACTGACTATTGAGCCGATGTGACAAGTGAATTTCTCCAATGTGAGATCAATGTTCCTTTGAAAGTCTCAAAGAAAAATCTAATTATTCTAGCTGTCAGCCAGCTCCTGCATAATTCTGGATAAATAATCCACCTCTTTTCTTATTAGAAATTGTTCACTTCAGTTGTACCCAGCTTGCTTCATCATATCAACCAAGTTAGATGATGGTATATGATTGTTGTCATCATTAATTTAAAACACCCAACGTTTCAGCCATCTAGCTTTTGATTTAAAGTTTTGTTAAAGGATTTGGACATAGTCCTCCATCTTCATTAGTCCACTCACTTTCCGCAATTTGCCGACACTGGCAGGAAATCAAACCCAGAGCATGACGCTACCCCCATCATGCTTGACATCTGGTAGTGTTATCAGGTGTGAAACATTGTTTTCAATTATTTTTCTCAGTACGACTTTATCCCCCAGAGGAATTTGACTTGCTCATGTAGGTGACTGTAAATGTCATGCCTTATATATAACCTAAACAAACTCCATGGTCTATGGTTAAAACTCTAGGATGTTTAATTGAAGTTAGCTATTCCTGATAAGAAGACTGTTCAAAAATATTCAGCCAAATTTATGCCAGAAAGTTGTTTTATGACCAGAAAAAAAATTTAAACTTGCTATGGGACATTTAATCAAATTACATCAGGGATGTAAATACAATTGGGCCTCTATGTAAAATCTTAATCCTTTGTAGTTAAAATTCACAAAAATGTTGCTGAACTTGTAAGCTGTATAACTGATCTCTTGAAAAATAAAAATTCCAGTAAATCATTAAAAAGCCAAGATAAGTGTACGTAAACGTTTGACTAGATTTGTGTATTTCATATCTGTCTGGCTTACAAAGCAACTGACTGATGGAGGAAAATGAATAACTGAAAGGTGTTTGCTTTCTCTTAGAAATCCTCAGCCATGATCTCCTCGGGGTTGGCTGTGTCTTTTTTCCTCCTACTGCACATCGCCGCTCAGGCTTTTGAATTATTGCCAGGTGACTCTCTAAACCACCAGGAAATTACAGAGCGAGCGATTCTGAATGCAACTCTGCAGGCATGTCGCTCTCTGGCCCTGACTGAAGGAACCAACTTCAACTTTCCGGTGCGAACATGCTCCTGGTGCATTATTATCTCTAAAAACTGATGGGATCCCCTTTTAAATCCTGTTAACATTAAATGTGCCTTATCAGGCTCAGCCTTTCACTGCAGAAAATGTTGCTGCCGCCTGTGGCGCCTCACAGTCGTCAAAGACTTTCCGCCTAGCCATCCTATCGATCCAGCTGAGGAACATCCGAGTAGACATCCGCTATGCCCTCAATTCAAGCTTCCACATTGACAAGGAGACGTTTGTTCAGGGACAGAAAATCATCACAGACGGACTGGTCGCTGTCAAAGCCAGCAACAAGATGGAGAATTATGAGACTGCGAGGCAGAAACTGGGAGAAATCATGCATCCTTTGCAAGTATTTAACATCATTCACTTTTTTAAAAAAAGTTTAATAGCATTCTGGATTGAATGGTAACTGTCTGCATCTCTTCTCCGTGTTGAAGGATTTTTACAGTCACAGTAATTGGGTGGAGCTGGGGTACAGGTTCCCAAACTCTAATCTGATCAGAGCAGGAACCAGCATTGGTGACATAGCAGGTAAAGAAATGACATGATCTGATGGCTGAGTTTTCAAATACTTTCCTGATAAAGAATGCAGTTTGGATGATATTACAAAGATAATGGTTTTAAAAGAAATGTGAAACATTTGTTTACCCGCCATCAGATAAAAGCAGAGCCACCTGTCGCAGCTGTGACGGAGACGACTGCACAAACAACATTCTGGAGGACATAATAGCTGGGAAGATCCTGACCTCTGGGTACACTGGGCACAAACCTTTTTTCTCAACCAAACCATCTGGTAAGTTCAGATGCCTTTCCATTTAAAAAGTAAACATCTGATGAGCGGATCTGTGTGATCCAGTCTGTAATCTTTCTGAACATTTGTCTTATTGGTTGGATACTGATGATAGATCCTGCCCTTTATAGTTATTGGTACCCCTGCTACAAATTATGTAATAAGCCTGAAAATATTTTTTATTGCTGTAACGTTATTTAACTAATTTTCTGACGAATTTAGACCTAACTACATAAAGTTCAATTCAATTTCAATTACAATGCAATGTAGCCAAATGTGAACTGACTACAACATTTACAGGCTTCAGTCCTGTGTGCCCGTTTCAGCATTTCCCCTGTCCTGCGCTGAATGCAGCAAATACACCGCAAAAGTAAAACTAACTAAAACCAAATAGGTTATCAGTAATATTTAACCAAGCAAGTGGGAAATAAAATACTTCAGACAGAACATTTATTGTGTCACAGCACTCAATCAGTAACACAGCCACACTGATAGAAATAGTCTTATAGTCAGTTAGAAGAGGTTGTTTCAAATGGGTCAAATTAATAAGCTGCATAAAGCAAAGCTAAGATCTAATTCAGCATTAAAGACTGTCAGAATTATTTCAACACAATTAAATTAATCAATAAAACTTGAGTCAAAGTGTTTTAGAAAGTAATAGCTTGAAATAAACTGCGAAGATGGAGTATTTGTTGAACTAAGTTAATTGGTTGAGTTGTCCTTTCCTCATCCTTTTGTCCACGGTCATACATGTGTTTAAGTAGAGTTTGGTATATGGGTGGGGTCTGGTTTAACTGGTTGTTCTTGCAAGACTACAGTAAACTGGCAATAACTTATTCGGAATTCATTAAAATTTAATCAAGCAATAGGAATTATTCAAATTTTACAATCCCATCATTACTGTTCATATAGCTATCAAAATAGAGATTGTTTCTTTTGTCTAGCTGCTTAAATCATCAAAACATTTAAAATTATGTTAACTGCTTAACATTTTTAAAGAGGAATCGTATAATGTTGACGCACTTATAATTGAAATGCTCTTGAAGGGACCCTGCTAGGGCTAACTAAAAAATTGTTTTGCACACACCTTCCTGGAACAACCCACTCACCACAACCTGGGGAAGTATTGTTATGTTGGTTGCTCAAGTTCTCAGCCCTGGGTTAGGTAATGACATACATGTGAAAATGGGTCCAGCTGACTTCCTGAACGTACTCAAAGAGCAGAGTTTTCCAGCAGAGACCGCCTTTGTTTTTGGCCCCTGAGCTGTTTTCCACACCTAGGTCTTTCAGTCATGACGCTTTTCCATCTTGTTGCATCAGTTCATGTTGATTATGGTGAGCTTTTTTACGGCATATGTTTTCTCACACTGACCATTGCTTTGTTATATTCAGTGTTAACCACATCCTTATTATTTGTGATATATTAAAAGATAATAAGGGCAAATTTAATCATACCTCTGCTGGGTTTTGGTTTAAAGTAATCTTTTAATTTGACAAACATGCTTCTTCTGGCAGGAAGTAACATTAGAGTTATGGAGTGGCCCAGCAAGAGACCCTACTTGAATAGATTAACAGAAAAATTGGTTGTTATGATGCCCAAAAAAGAATATAAATAATTTTAAAGGGAACGAATAATATTCCGGATGCCGCTTTTTATTAACATTTTATTTTAAAAAAAAAGATCAATTAAAGTTTTTTTTTTTTAAAGGAAATCTAGCAGTATTGATCATCTTCCCCGGTTTAATCTAAGGAAAGTGCAGTCATGGAGGACCACTTGATCAAACTAGTAAAATCGAGCCAAAAGGTGGGATTAACAAGGATTCCTTCAGATAATGATAAGGCCAGATTTATTCATACCTCTGCTGGGTTTTGGTTTAAAGTAATATTTTAATTTGACCAACCTGCTTCTTCTGACAGGAAAGAACATTAAAGTTCTGGAGTGGCCCAATGAGAGACCTGACTTAAAAAGATAAACAGATAAATTGTTTATTGTGGTGCCCAAAAAAGGGTATAAATAATTGTAAAGGGTACAAATAATATTCTGGATCCTGTCCATCCATTCGTTTTCCAACACGCTTATCCCTATTGGGGTCGCAAGGGGTGCTGGTGCCTATCTCCAGCTGTCAATGGGCGAGAGGCGGGGTACACCCTGGACAGGTCGCCAGTCCATCGCAGGGCATTTTTATTAACATTTTAATAATAAAAAAAATATTTTTTTTTTTTTTTTTTTTTTTTAGGAAACCTAGCTGTGCATAAGTATTAATCATCTTCCCCGGTTTAATCTAAGGAAAGTGCAGTCATGGAGGAATATTGGATGAAACTAGTAAAATCGAGCCAAAAGGTGGGATTAACAAGGATTCATTCAGATCCAGCCACGGACATCTCCACACACGAGCAGCAAATTTGGCAATAGCTGCAACCAGTCAAATGCTGGAAGATATTCGACTGGCAGCAGGAGACACAACATTCCTGCAGTAAGTGTGTTCACACTGTGCACCGATGGCGGCTTTTTTCCTTTGATTTTTGTCCAACTCTTTGAAAATCTCAGGATGGTGGGAATCTCGAGAGGATCCAGCAGAGCTCTATGTTTTGTCACCGACACTTCACAGAGCATGAGTGATGACATTGCAGTGGTGAAAACGGTCACTAACAGCATCATCGAGAGTAATAAGGGAACAGAGAACAAACCATCTTTTTACATACTCGTACCTTTCAGCGATCCAGGTATGGTTTTAGAATCAGGTAAGGATTTCTGTCTGATGAGGTGGAAGAAAATTAAGATTTTTGTCTTTTGTCCCCCAAGGATTTGGGCCACTGATTCGAACAGCAGATGACACACTTTTCAAGGATATTGTGGACCATCTGACAGCTACTGGTGGAGGAGATAACGAGGAGATGAGTCTCTCTGGGCTGCAGGTAATGTTGACTGTATTCTACAGCTTTAAATTCTGCTGATCTGTAAGCAGTTTTATCTGAAACTGATCTTTAATCTATTCATGCATTGTCTTACAGTTGGCGTTAAGTAGTGCACCGTTCAACTCTGACATCTTTCTCTTCACGGATGCACCAGCTAAAGACAAACACTTGAAGAACACAGTGATTGCTCTGATAGAGCGGACCCAAACAGTGGTAAATGTTTGCATGCCAACTATGATTCGTGTTTTTAGTGTACCTCCTAAAAATTATTCATACCCCTCAACCGTTTTTAAAAATTAAATCAAATGTGCCATGTTCCCTGACTTCAGACTTCAGACCCTGACTTCAGAAGTCCCCTAATTGCTAGAAAGAGTCCATGTGTTTGTAATTTAAAACTAGTGATTCTGTGAGGGACTCATACGTTTATTAGAGAACGAAAAGTGTCTCGTGTCATGGTTTAGTTTTTGTCTGGTTATTTTCCTACACCTTTTCCTCTCACTCAGCTCACCTTCCACTCCCCAGCAATCGGTCACACCTGTTAGGCATTAATTAGTCAGACTCACTCCACCTGTCAGCCTCCCTACAAAAGCCTCCTTCAGTCATCTCTTCCCCACCGGTTCGTCATCAGTCTCCACTCACTTCACGTCTGTTAGCCTGGTTTGCCCCTGCTAGCTGCTGGAATCCTGTCACCCCTGTGTCTCTTGTTAAGTCTCTGCCTGCTGCTGGATTTTCCTGTTTCACCTCTGAGTTTCAAGTAAGGCCTCTGCTCGCTGCTGGATTTACCTGCCACCTCTTTGCTTCAAGTAAGGCCTGTTTTAGCTGCTGGATTTACCTGCCACCTCTCTGCTTCAAGTAAGGCCTGTTTTAGCTGCTGGATTTTCCTGCCACCTCTGAGCTTCAATAGGCCTCTGCTAGCTGCTGGGTTTCCTGCCCTAATCTGTGCCTCGTGTAAACCTCTGCCAGCTGCTGGGTTTCCAGTCTCCTCTGTGCCTCAAGTCAAGCCTCTGCCAGCTGCTGGGTTTCCTGTCTCCTCTGTGCCTCAAGTCAAGCCTCTGTTAGCTGCTGGGTTTCCGGCCTCCTCTGTGCTTCAGCAGCCCTGCTCTCAAGAACTCTCTCCGGTCTGTCAGCTCCTGCTCTCATCTACACCCCAGTTCCAGTCCAGTCCTGCCTCTCTTGTTTCATCATCCACTACTCATCTTTCTGTCATTAAACTCTCAGTAAATAGCTCCGCGTGTGTGGTGTCCATTCTGGGTTCATCTAAGAAAAATCATGACATCTTGAAGTCTAAGGAACATGTCAGACTGGTTTGGGGAAAAGCTGTGGAAGTTTAAAGTAGATTTGTTTAAAACAATATTTTGAGAAAATCTCACCTGTTCGGAAGATTTTCAAATAGAATTCATTCCTAAAAAAACGGGCACAAAATGTTAATTTTCTTGCTGTGTGTTTCAAGCCATACAAAAAACATGTGGAATAAGAGTGGTCAGACGACACCAGAATTAAACTTTTGGCCCAACAGCACATCACCATGAACACACCATCATGGTAATATGTGGTTGTGTGGCAAGGCTTGAAAACCATTTTTCCATACACACTCACCATCTAATCTGAGCTAAAGCTATTTTGAAAAGAAGAATGACCAGAAAGTTAAATCTTCAGAGGCCTGTTGTATGGAAATGCCAGACTTTTTTTTTTTTTAAGATTTTTGAAAATTATGTTTGTCTTCTCCCCAGTTGTGCACAGCTTTGTTTTGGTCAGTGGTTTTTATATGACAAACTTCAAAAAGGTTCAAGGGACATTTACGTGATGATCCAATACAACACACATATTTCTAAAGATATTTCTATTTATCTTTGTTGCATTGAATAAATGTACTTGTCTGGAACAGTTTTTTTTTTTTTTTTTTTTTTTTAAGTCAAGGTCCCCAGATTTAGTCTTCACGATTGGGTTTAGCTTGGTTTGAATAATTGTTTTCTCATTACAGGTCAACTTTATGATTACAGACTCAGTAGTGACTAATCGTCGCAAGAGGAGTAACGGCAACCAACCGCAGACAAGAATGATTGCAGAGTCTGATGCTCAGCTGTATAGAGACCTGGCTCAGGCATCAGGGGGTCAGGCCATCGAAGTGACAAAGGCCGAACTTCCTGCTGCTACAACGATCATAACCCAGTTTGCCAGATCTTCTGTGGTAATTGAAGCGCAAGTTCACATCTTTGTACACATCTTTGTACAAGATCTCTCTGGTCTAAGCTCTTGCTACGATCCCTCAGGTGACCCTTCTTCAGGCCTCCAGGAGCCTGGGACAGACGGATAGTTTTAATTTCATTGTGGATGAAACTGTCTCAAACCCGACAGTTTACATCACCGGCAGATCCCTGACTTTCACAATCACAAGTCCAACAGGTAATATCTCCTCTCACAATGATTCAGTTAAAATTGAACCCACACAAAATATTTGTGTTTCAGTTGTTCATAATATATTACAAGTCTGCTACGGTCACAGGAACGATTTATATGCAACCACATTTACTCAAAGTATGATTATCATTGTCCTTATTTCCAGGTGCATCTCAGCAAAGCACCGACTCAACAGGCTCGTTGATCACGTCCACCACGACTGTGGGAAACTTCAAAACACTGCAGTTACAAAAGCAAGTTGGACAATGGGGTATAACAATAGAGTCGGATAACCCCTACACCCTGAGAGTCATTGGTGAGAGACTGCCATAACATTTGTAGCTACTACTTAAGCTTTTAGATTGTCTGAACATATGCTTTTTTAAATAGGCCATTGTAATGAAAGTAATTTGTTCATAATAGCTCTGGTAGTATTTGTTGTTTTCAAAAAATACACAGTTTTATGCAGAAGAAACCACAAAAGGTAAATTTCCTACAAAAAGAATACATTTGTAATGCAGTTACCAAAGTAATGTTGTGTCTTGTTACACTACCGTGTATATGGCTTAAGTTTAAGTGGTGTGTGCGAAGAACCACTTTCAAGTAAACAACAATCCTGCTTTGAATTTCCTCAATTCTGATACTGTACAAAGTGCAATTTTTGTCACCTCTACCAAAAGCGAGTAGATACAGATTTCTTGATCATGCCAATATATGCAGCATCCTATTTGGTACCCTTCATCCCAATTTATATATCTAGAAAACAAGAGTGCCTAATTTGTAACAAAGACGTGAAAGGGCTCTGTGTATAAATATGCTTTATTTCTTCCGGTTAAGACTTACAAAAACATGTTTTTATAATATGTATGAAAAGGTTAGAAACCAGCTGACCACAGATAAGTCTGCAATTTGCACTGGTATAGCTGTGTATGTCTACAAAAAAGTATCACAGCCTGTTTTGTTTCTTTGAATTTACAATAAGTTCCTTAGGTTGATGTGGACAATATGGCAAAATATCAAACTGTGATCTCTTTTTACTATAAAGTCACAATCATGGCTTTATCACAAATTCCTTATGTTACATAGGAAGTCCTGCAATCAGAGCAATTAAAAAGTCTTTGCGTATCAACCTATGTCTCATCTAACTGCAATTTTATAAGCATGTTATTCAAGAAGTACACATGATGTTAAACAGTATTTCTAAATCAGGAAAATAGGGTTAAAAAAGTAAAAACTAAAGTAAAATACACATTTGTTTACTGAAAGCTACTTTGTGAAGCTAAAGAAAAATGAAAAAACAAATTGTTGAATCGGCACACAAACAGAATAAGGGACACAATGCGCCTTAATAGACGATGTCACAATCTCTTTGCTTTAGCAACATGTTCTAAACTTTCATTAGTTTTCAAAAAACCTCAACAGTCACACAGTGTTTTTCAAATTAAATCAAATGCATATTTACTTTGAGGATATTTGTATTTTCAGGCCAGAGTCCTGTCGACTTCTTGTTTGACTTCGTCGAGCCTTCTGAGGGTCCCTTCGATGGATTTGATTCTCTTGACACGCGTCCCAGAGCAGGTATAAACACTTGCTAATAATGTAAATGGTAATATGATTTTTTTTTATGTGATTAAATCAGTAAAAATCTTTTTTGTTGTTCTTAAGGTGTCAATGGCAGGTTGTTAGTGTCTATAACAGGAAGTGACTCTGCAACTGTGACAGAGGTTGCTCTGGTGCAATCATCAAAGGGGTCGGAGGAGACTCTGGGAGTTGTTGAGTCACAGGGGGACGGGAACTTTTTGGTCCAGGTCGATGTGATGCCGGTGGTGGAGTTTGTGGTTAGAGTAAAGGGAAGAGTTCAAGGCTCTTCAAATGACTTTCAAAGACAGTCGCCCACTAACTTCAGAGCTTCCAATCTGACTCTTACAGTAAGCATCAGTGTGGCATGAACATCACAACCAAAAGCCTGATAATTGATGAAAAGTTAACATTTGAACTCACTGATGTCTTTCTTTTTTTATTTAGGCCAATTCAGAAAACGTCTTTATACCAGGCACACTGCTCTCTGTACCCTTCACTGTGGCGTCAAATGGACCAGACGGAAACGTAACCATCCGAGCCTCTAACAGCGGAGGTTTCGAATCAACGTTTCCAACCATTTTGTTCTTGGAAGGTGGGAACAGCACTAATGGCACCGTGACCCTGTCAGCCCCAAAGAACACCCCGTCTGGTTCTGACGTCATCCTGACTATTGAGGCCGAGTCTCCGGATGGAACTGACTCCAACTACATCATGCTGCGCTTCTCCATAATAAACTCGGTAATAACACCACAGCTGAAAGCACATGACCTTCCTTCAAAGCTTGCCTTAAAAATAGGAAATATTCAAACTCGTGACTTTACCTTCCCCCCTGCCCCCACAGTTTAATGATTTCACCCACCCTGAGTGTGAGCTGCTAAACCGGGAGTCCAACTGCACTGAAAACTGCAGCCTGACTGCGTGGGAGATCTACGTCAGGGTGACCGACAGTGAGGCGGGTGTCGACCGCGTCGACCTCATACAGGGCAACGGCACCTTTAACACTAGCCTGGAAGCTGGAAACGCGGGCATAACGCTGGTGTCCTACGCTGCCTCATGCTGTGCGCCTGAAATGGAAATGCTGGTTGTGGACCGGGTCGGTAATGTCGGCACGTGCCGGTTCACGGCCCGGGACTCAGTGTCCATCGGAGTCTCTCAGTCCCTCTTTCTGTGCCTCAGCATAGTGGCTTTGGGACACTTTATATTTAAATTAAGTGAGCATTGAAAGATACTTAACAATTGCAAGCATTTATATATTTTTCAATGTTACTTTTTTTGTCTTTTAATCAAGTTTCCTTTCTTGTAATATAACTTACTAAACATATGAAAACTACCATGTGCTGTCATGAAGGGTTTACAATAGAGCTACTGGTCCCCTTTGCTGAATTAATCCAGTTAGGATTGCTCCTGAAGGCCACTTGGATATTTTAGCCACATCTGACCATGAGGAGGCACTACAGCAGACTCTACAGGTCTGGGAGTCATGATCTGATATGCTCCTTGGGGAAACTCCCGTTGTTGCATGTTGAATAATCCAGTTGATAATTTTTAGCCCTTCTTTTAAACTAGAGGTGATCTTTTAAATGCAGTCCAGACTCAACAAAAAACAACAAGCCTGTCTTTTAATTCAGCAGTTGATCAAAAGCTGCAAAGCTGTAAATCAGATCCAAGCATCAGCATTGTTAGCCAGTTACAGTGGATCGGTATATTTGTTTTTACAATGTTTACACTGTGCACAACACTTCTGGATGTCCACTCCTGACAAGACATCAAACAAAGCAGCAGAAAACTTGGTTGGGACTTTCTTTTTTCACCACCCAGGATGGTTGTGCCACCCTGGGCAGAGAGCCATATCTCCCATAGTGAAATGCTTTGTCACTTGGCGAGGAAGGGTCCGACACCGAATAAATGAAGCAACCAGTGTACAAAAAACATATTTTTATTGCTGTGACAATGTGCCTATGTTTACTCTTTTACAGACCACAAACGTGTTTGCTTTTGACATTTGGCAACAAGCTCCATATTTTATCACCTGTTTCCTTTGATTACTATTTACATTTTGAAATGTATTCAGAGAGGTCTTTTGTAACAGCTGACCATCAAGTACATGTGTACGCTTTCTTCATGGTGATGGAGGTTTTCCTTCTCTTACACTTGTTATTTCTTCCTTGCATACTTCCATTTTTTTTTTAGAAAAAAAAGTAAAAAAGACTGAAAATCAGAGATCCCTCGGGCCGCTGCGTACACGTGGCGCTACCTTAACAAATGAACACTAGCCTGGAAGCTGGTGTTCATTTGTTTCCAGTAAAAACGCCGTTAACACTGCAAACTGTTTTCTTTGCATCCGACTTGCTTATCTCTTCCAATTGCACAGTCCCACAACTCCACCGTTCTCAGTTCATTCAAATCAGCAAAGCTATGACTTCATCAAATGCATTGCCTTTACCATGAAGATATATTATTTTCAAACATGGATTAGAATTTTGCAGGAATAACCACAAAGCCTCTGGGTTTAGCCGTAATATGCACAGATGTTCAATTATATGCATTTTTTTTAACAGTATGTTTAGGGAGGCAGAGGGGCTAAAGTATTCAGAAGGGCAATTTCTTGTCAGTGCAGTGGAGACAAATTTCTATAATAACAGTGATTCTGAAAATCAGACCAGTTCTATGTGTTCACATGCATGTCAGGCGGTGCCATTGGTGTACTGGGAAAGCTTATTCTCCAAGTCACAGATCCGCTTCTCCTGTGACAAAACTGTGGCCTTCAGGTTCTGAAGCTCCTCGAGTAGCCTCTCAAGCAGCTGGGGCTGGACCGGAAGAAACAGGAAAGATGCGGAAAGAAGGAAAACAAAGGAAGAAAGGAAAACAGCAAGTAATGAAATGGGGGAGAATGATGAAGAGAGAACGGGAGAAAAGGTCAAGGGTAGTGACCAACTAGAGAAACTAAACCAAAACACAGATGGGTGCTTTGGGGGGAAAGGCTGCACACAAAAAAATAGGGAAAAGGTTCAATAAAAAAGGAGATGTTAGGTAAAGTTAAAGCATACAGCCAGGAAAGCTAAATAAATGCTTTTGAGTCACAATTATTTCTGTAAAAACCCTAAAGCAGCAGCTCAGGTTTTAGATGTGGAACATGAACAGAAAAGACCCAATACTTACAGGCAAGCTGTTGGTGTCCAAAGTGGACATGCTACGTCTGGTGGTAGGTCTGGAGTCCAGCACGTTCTTCTTTGACACTTTTAGCTCGCGGCTCTTCGGCGGCACGTAGCCACCCCTCAAAGAGATCAGGATGGGATCTTCATCACGGCCATCCAACCACTCTTCAGGCTCCATGGCAGGATCTGGCCCTGCTGTGTCAGGGTACAGATCATCCTGGAAGAGGTCCGACTATACAAGAGAGTCAAGGAAGGAGATAATAGGAAAAGACAGTCACAAAAAATATATACATCAGATCCAGGCATTAAAGACACCTAGAATTCTTCAAACTGGTTGAATATATTATCTATACGCAGAGCACGCATGCCCTTTCTAAAATTGCATTCAAACAGTCCTTTGCAATTGCTACATTGCACACACTGATATTGCAATGACAACATTTAAAGTATGTGGAGGGGTTTGATGTTCTCCTGTTCTGAATAGAGCATGTGTACTGGAATCAGTGGGGGGAAATTCACAGTGTTCTGTTGCATCGTGGCCAGGTATGTTACTTTTTTGTGTCATCACTGTGTCATTCTATAGTTTTTTGTATTAATTAATTAATCACTTAACCATTTCATTTTGAAATTTCAATGTTCTATGTGTGCCAAATCAAATTAAGTAATGGGATCACTTTCAGTTTAAATTACTCAGTACCCCAAACCAAGAGAAGTGTCTGCATAGCGTAGCTTAAGTAATGGTAACTCTGGGACATTGCTAAGATATTTAGGCAGCAGTTGCATCAATTATGTTGTAGGACACAAAAATAAAAGGGAAAAAAACAGGCAAATTTTATCAACTAAAACAGGTAACCATTGAAGTTTCCCATATTTCAAGTTAGATCAATATTTAAAATGTGTAAAACATATACAATTTTGATAAAGCTGGGAAAGGCATCCATATACAGTTATATAACTTGTTGGTCAAGTAGGTGAAAAAAATCTATACCAATCCAAAACTCACTGTCAGAGAACAACAGTAAAGTGTGAAATCCCTCCAAACATCGGATGAACTAATAACATCTTTCTTCTGGCTATTTCAGGCATGCTAACCCTGGTCTTCAATAAGTTGAGAAAAACACATTTAAATCTTGACTTATTTCAGCCTTTTTTTTCTCCAAATTTAGCAAAACAAAATAAAGAAAAAATTCTGTTGATGTATTCATGTTGATTTCTTTTCACCTTTTACTTTGTCTCTTTAAATAAAAAGGAGGCACTTCACACACCCCTCCCCACTCCAGGTCGCAGAGTGTTCCACTTCACCCAGATTTTTGTAGGATGCTGGGGTACAAATGACTTTAACTTGCAACTTTTGCATCGTTCAGCTTGGACTATAAAATTGCTCCCGAAAAAAAAGGTGGATTAGCAAGAATGGTAATTTTTATTATTTTTTTCCAATCTTAGTTTTAACACTGTTATAAGTATTGTATTAATTATCCTTAGGATTTATGTAATAGGGTAGAATAGAAGAAGATGGGAGATAATACAATAACCCTTTATTCTTTAGAGGGGACATAACATGCTTTTTAAGGCCTGCCTTTTCACGTTTAAATCATTCAGTTGTGGTCTAAAGTGGAACGGCAATACATTGGTCTGAATTTCTCATATTTGCCCCACAAGGCCCTCTTTTGCCCCTTTTCTGACATTTGTCTGAGAGCACCTCATTTTGATGTTGTGTCGTTAAAAGGAGACACTTCACACCCAGCCCTCCTCCAGGTTGCAGAACGTTCCACTCCACCCTGTTCAGCTATTTTTATAAAATGCTGGGTGACGGTGTAATGAATTGTGTGTGTTAATACACCCAAGAACCGAACATTCACTTGTAGCTTTGGCATCCTTCAGCTTGGACAACAAAATTGTGGCAAAAAACATAGAAATGGTGGATTCGCAAAATTGGTTAGTCATAGGTCCATGACCTTTTTTAGCAACTCCGCTGCAAATACTGTGACGTTATTGTTAAAAAAACTTAGTAAAAACAGAGAAAACTGAACAGCTTGAAAAATATGACCCAAAAATTCCTAGAGACTTCAAGTACACAACAAATTGTATTTAAGTGCTAAAAAAACAGGATTTCCATCATATGATCTCCTTCAATGTAGTTTAGGTGAAAGACAATCCTGTCGTTTCTATGTGAGATCAGCAAAGTTTTCCTTGGAGAGCTCTTGAGGTCATTAAGTCTCCATAACAGCCACTAGAGAGCACTGTTTCCACATGAAAGGAAATATAAAACTTTTCTGTCCTGCCATCACGTAATGTATGAGTGAAATTTGTTAAAGTGTGCTTTGGTCACATAAATAAAAGCTTCAGCTTTTTTTGAAATAACTACAACAGGTACCTTTGGCATAAAACGAAGGATGAATATGTACAAAATATCCTCATGTCCACTGTTAACTATCTGTAGTCTGGATCTGTAATGCCATCAGCCTATATCTTCCAAATACCATAGAAAGCTTGTTAAAGTTCATTGTATCTTGGACTCTAGAATACCAGGACATTTAAAAAAAAAAAAAAAAACTAGTACTCTCTGCCAGACAATAGAAAATGAGTCATGACAATAATGGTGTTAAACATTTGGCCAAATCAATACACAACAGATTTACAAGACTCTGTTTGAACATTTTAATTGCCCATCTCAGTCCCCAGACCTCAATCCTATAGAGATCACAGAGGACTAACAGCTGTCCTACTGGGAAACGTACACCATACAAAGTATTAACAGCACGTGTGCAAATAATTGCTCAATAAAGATTCATTTATTTTATGGATTTTTACACATCTTTACCAGCCTTCAGCATTAAAGGAGCAATAAGTAATACTGACACCTAGTGTTACAAACCAGAACCACACATATGCAAAGCCTTCACTGAATTTTTACTTTCCTGGGACAGGTATATCATGTTGTATTGAGCTCTATTTCTGGTCTGGTTCTCTAACTGGCTTCCATGTTTGCAGGCTGCTGCTCTTTTGCCAATATAAAATAGCAAATGCTGTGCACTATTTTGGGAACCCTGGGAACTCTCATAGGATTGGCTCAGGATCCAGGAAGTAAACACGAGCTACACACTAACGTAGTTCTGGACCGTACCTCTAGGTTTGAAAGGAGAAAAACGTGACTAAGACATTGTTGATGGAGAGAGGACCAATTGTTTATAGGGAATGTTACTTCCATCCTGGGTGAGAAATGAGAATGATTTTGGATGATTTTGCAGTAAATGTATTACTTATTGCTCCTTTAATTATAGAGGGTGCTATAAGTCAGTGTGTGCCGCAATCAAAGCCAGGAACTTAGCTGCGCTAGCTGCACTTACTTTTCTAGGAACTGTCATGGTGATGGGCTCACACTTTTTGTCAAGCAGCTTGTATAACCTGGAAAAGAGTGAAAATGTGTGACAAATAACCTGAAAGAACAGAGCAAACCATCACACTTTGCACATTTACTTATCAGTGACAGCAGGGCCGGATCTGGACATTTGGACAAAACTTCAGACTAAATTATTCTAACCAGTAACAAATAGGACAGACAAGATGAACAAGGCTTCCAACCTCATGGTTGATGCTGACAATGATCAGTTCACTCAGACTTTCTTGCACAATAGATTGCCTTGGGTCAGATTTAGTTTTTAGAAGTTACATGTTTGCACATTTGAGTAGCTGCTGATTGATCCAAATTACACATGATTAACGTAGACTCTATAGCTTTTGTCGCAGTGGAGCAAGAGTAAGTCAGTTTACAGTGCAACAATCTTGGGGGCCCTAGTATTCGCGGGGTCCTAAGCAGCCGCTTAATCCACTTAGTGGCAGTTCCAGCTCTGAGTAACAGTGCAGTAATAGAGATTCAATTAGCTTTAGCTTGTGGAAAAAGATTATTTCGCAAGGACTTTTAGAGCACAAGTTTCCTGACTTCAAAGTTTCTGTTCTAATAGTTGAATTCCCCTCTTGTAACATACTAAAGTACAGCATTCACTAACCATTTTCATCAATCAAAATGTAAAAAAAAATTCGTGGAAAAAAAAAATGCCATAGAGCAGCAGTCGTGCATCTGCAGTAACTTACCGTGCAATCTCACATTTGGTGACGTCCACACCTCTCTTTGGCATGAAGCCCATGCCTCTCTGGGGCTCTTTACTGCTGAAGGTGTTGAGGTAATGGACGTACGGCACCTCCTCTGTAATCTCAAAGTAACGGACACTGCTGTCTCCCTGCAAGGGCAAAAATTATATATACAGTATATATAGATAAATTAAATATATATATATATATATAAATTCATACCAAATAAAATCTAGCTAATATATATATATATATATATATATATATATATATATATATATATATATATATATATAAATTAAATATATATATCAATTATATTAGCTAGGTTTTATCTGGTATGAATTTTCTTTCCTTTTTTTACTGATTGGTATGATAAACTAAACTTGACTCCAATGTCCTATAAGTATAATCAAATTATAATTTATGTTTTGAATTTGAATCTTTCAAAATTATTGGATTGATTCAATAATATATTTCTAGCAATGATTATAATCTGTTTATCTTTTGAAGTGTCGTAAGATGTCTGTCATGATTAAAAAATACCTTCCCACACAGGTAGACCATGTTTGCATCGGCGTCATAATATGGTAACAACACTCCGTTACTCGTGTCCAATTCCAAAAGTGCTATAGGCTCTTCAAAGTTTGTCTGAGGATAATAAAAATTAGAAAGCATTCATAATATCATCAGCTTATTGTCTCTGTGCTCTCTGATAAAGACTATTCGAAACGTGTTTGTTACCGGGTCCCAGAGGCCGAGCTCTCTCTGGCTCATCCGGGTGAATCCAGTCGTGAAGATGTTTCCGTCTCGGATGAAAATGGCTCTCATTGGTCGGATGCCCTCATGTGGTGCCAGACGTTCCTGTTAGGGTCACAAGGAAAGATGCAATAACCGAAATCCTTTCAAGACAGAAGACTTTGTTTATTAAATTACTGATATTCTATCCACAGTAGCAAAAAGTCCTAACTTTACTTTTGTTTAGCTTTTGTTTTGCTAAACCTATTAAATTCCCATCTACCTAGAATTGACCTTACCTGAACCTGGGAAATAGAACGTTGTACCAGTAGGTTTTAATGGTATTAGCTCCGGTTATGTTGATTACATTAATGCTTAGGCTTTTCAGGAAGACTGACATTTATCTAACTCTGGTGCACACAGTGATATTTAGGAAAGCTGCTACCTGATATGACTCGATAGGTCTGAGGGAATCCCAAAAGTAGAAGCAGCAGTAAAAAGAAAAACTGGGTGGACTAAACTGGAGCTGTGGATGCAGGGTCTAATTAGACCGCAAGAAATTAAACCACATGTATAAGTGTTTATAAAATTAGATTTTTCTTAATTAGGCTTGAAGAAACCATGTTACATTTGGCATTTGAGGAAGTTATGCTCCACATTGCATACTGTAAATGTTAATGAAGCAGCTAAAGGCTTTTTGCAGATATTAACAATTCAAAATGTTGTGCTCAACATGCTACAGATTTTCACTTTTCACTTTAGTAAGGGTATATATCAGATTGTTTTGATCCTCATTAAAATTTACAACTAGGTGGCTTCGGATGAAAGAAATAACTTCAGAACGGTTATAACTAGTAATGAATCTGTCACAGGACTGTGCGAAGAGGGAAAACCAAGTTTGGGCAAAATAATTTAATTGTTTTACATTTTGCCAGGTAGCAACAACAAACTTAAATCTATTAATTGTGATTTTTTTTGTGATAGACCAACATGACGTAATGCATGATATTCAAAACATTTTTAACACTAGAAATCTTGGTATGTAATGTATGGTGAGTATTTTTGCCTTCTTCTAATCTGATACCTCTAAATATGAACCAGTTTAGCCAATTATCATCAGAGGTCACATAGTTAATAAATCAGCTCCCCATAGGTGTAATTTAATCTTAGCATGAAACTACCGCTGTCTAAATTGGATGTAGGTTTGGACTTTGACTGAGCTTTTCTAACATAGTAATATAACATGATCTAAACAAGGGGTCTCCAAATTATTAGAATCAGAATCTTCTTAAAATAATAAAAGGTTTAGGTGCAACACAATGGAATCATCTTTTTATTAACCAATCTTTTTGCTCTGATTTTATAAGAAATAGGACCACAAACACCCAGCAACTTTTACTCAAAAGCAGACATTGGTGCACCGTTTCAGGACTCAATGTTTTCAAAGAAAAAGTAATCCGTTCTTGGGGTTAAGAATAGACTAATAAAAATGTCTGACCAAAAAAGAAAAACAATAGATTCAAGAAATGTGGGAACCGGAAGTTGTGCCTTTCTTTTAAAAAGGCTAACTTGTGAGACCCTTTTTATGTTTTGGATCAATAGAAATTTTAAAAATGTTTTTTTTTTTTGTTCATGAATGACAGACTACTTTCCTCGTTTTTTTAAAATGTTTGGTTTTAGGTTTATTGTTTAGCAAGTAAAATGAAGATAACATTAACATTACAAGTTAAAGGGACATAGTTTGGACACCACTGATCAAGACCATTCAACTGTAGCTCTGGCCATTTGTTGTAATGTTATCTTACTGAAAGACAAACCTCTTTCTTTGTTGCATCTAACAGGTTTTCTCATCCCGATCCATCATTCCATTACCTCTGACCTGGTGTGCAATCTTTCTTTCCCACCAAACAAACAGTAGCATTTGACATGTAAGTTCAAAAGCTTTCTGTGTCCCAAACAAGACTTGCTGCAAACTGCAGATGGTACCCAATTTAAACTTCTCCATAACTTGTCCCTGACTGATGCATTTTTTTTCAGTAATGTTCTCTAACAAACCTCTGAAACCTAGCTGAAATTTTACTGAGACTAAATCTCAATCAATTAGGTCTCTTGTGAAGCTACACTGGATTATATATCAGATTGAAACGGTCAGAAAATATATGAGCGTTACTCTGTTTATTTGTTAAAACCACATATTTTCATTTCATAATTATGGACCACAATGTTTTGGTCAATCAAACAAAAATCCCGATAAAAATCCGGTGAGGTTTGTAGCTGTCAGATGGCAATATGTTAGAAAGTTAAAAGGGGGTGAACACTTTAGGGAACACTTTGTCGTGTCATTATATCTGCTGGTACTTGCTACTCACCGCCACCACTTCCCTCTTTCGGGGGTCACAGACACGCAGGCGTCGGTCCTTGCAGGTGGTGCAAAACAAGCTGCCGTTTCGGTTCCAGCTGACGCTGTAGATGAGGTCTGGGTGGTCGTCCATGGAGATGAGAGGTTCGCCTGTGCCCACGTTCCATATTATTATCAGATTGTCACTGCCTGGAAGGGGAAAAGGTCAGAAAAGAAAGATTTTAGTAGTCTTCGTATTGCCTTCTCCAATTTCCACACAATACTGCTGTCTAATAAAAAGCTCTGTCTGTGTAAATGGATCCTACCGGCAGTGAGGAGGATGTTGCGAGCGGTAGGGTGCCAGCTGACGATGCCGACTCGCTTGGAGTGTCCCTCGAGCACGACAACGGGATCGGAAAGAGGACGGGTTAGGGAGTGATCTGGGATCTGCCAAACCTGGAGAGGATTAAGGTTATTTTATTCCTATAATCTGCAAAGCTAACACTGTGACTAATCTGTCAAGGAAGTATTAAATCTCAAACATCAATCCAAAATGCAGTTTTATCAACAGTTACTAACATTCACAATTTGCAGAGATATTCATGCAGAATTAAATAAATTAATATTTTAATATATGTCAAGACATGTGACCTCTAAAAACATAAAATAACTTGACAAATAATATATCTCATATTACCAACATGTTATCTTTTAAAAGTTTAACTAACATATTTTTATTTATTTGTTTTCTTGTTTCTAGAAGCACAGATAGTGATTTTTTTTTATAATTCTCAGAAATAAAATATTCAGAATTCAATATTGTATCACATAAAATATAAACATACATGCAGGAGAGTTTTTATTTGCTTTTTGGCACTCATATGTTTTATTTTTCAGTTGAATTAAGCAAACAACCCCACTTTCATTGAATTGTGAATGTGCTGGCAAGAATTACTTTTTCTCCAGATCTAAACCATCAATAAACTTAGCGACACCAGTTAATGCCTGTCCTCTCTTACTCATCGTATCTAAATCAATAATTACATTCTGGAACAGAAGATAAATGGCCAGTTTACATTTTTTAGGATATGTAAAGGTTTTTTCTCTACAAGTGTTCCATATGCATGATTAATATGTATGATATATACATATTATGATATATTTTATTTTTTATCTATTTATTTCATAGCCCTGTGTTGCAGCATATTATGAATATATAGATTTTATCTGTCAGGTTTTGCCAACATAGTGCGTGAGTGAGGCTAAGTCTCCATCCATCCATCCATTCACCGTCTTCCGCTTATCTGAGATCGGGTCATGGGAGATAAACCCGGACATCCCTCTCCCCAGTAAAATCCTCCAGCTTCTTCTGGGGGCTCCCAAGGCGATCCCAGACCAGATGGGCTACATATAGTCCTTCCAGCGAGCTCTGGGTCTTACCTGGGGTGTCCTTCCAGTCAGACATGCCTGAAAACCCCTCAAAGGGAGGCGCCCAGAGAGCATCCTGATCAGATACCCTAAGTACCTAAGCAAGGTTGAGCCCAGCTACCCTCCGGAGGAAGCTGATTTCAGCCGCTTGGGTCTAGAATCTAGCTCTTTTGGTCATAATCCATACCTGATGACCATAGGTGAGGGTCGAAACGTAGACACACCAGTAAATCAAGAGCCTTCCACTTTGGACCAGAGCAGCACCTGCAAATCTGCAGGTGTAGCCCCGATCCATCTGTCCATCTCTCAGTCCATCCTACCATCACTTGTGAACAAGACAACCAAGATAATTAAACTCCTCCGCTTGAGGCAGAGACTAACCCACCAACCCAGAGGGGGCACTCCTATACAGTAAGTCTGAGAACTACGGCCTCAGACTTATAGGAGCTGACTCTTAACCCGGCTGCTTCACACGCAGCAGCGAACTACTCCAGTAAGCGCGGGAGGTCATGGCTCAAAGTAGCCAACAGAACCACATCATCCACAAAGAGTAAAGATGCCGTCCAGAGATTCCCAAACTAGACACCCTCCTCTCAGCGATTACGTTTTAAGGACAGCCCTGGCGGAGTCCAATGCGCACTGGAAACAGGCCCAGTTTTGTGCCGAAAACATGGGCACATCTCTTGCGTTGGGCCTACAAGGACTGCACGGCTCTCAGAAGTTTCCCAGTTACCCCATACTCTTGCAACACCCCCCACAAAATACCACAGGGAACACAGTCATAACCCTTCTCTGGATCCACAAAACACATGTAGACTGGAAAAGCATATTCTCGTGACAAAAACATTCAAATGAATCCGAATATCAATACTGCATTGTTTAAAACATGAATGTTGCCAATGTTTTATTCTAGTTTACATTATTCAATGTTACTGGTGTCCCCTGTTGGACATCAGAGAAAGTTTTAAAGCTAAACTCTATGCAAACAACCTGTGGCTTTAAAGACCTCTTTGCTATACATCAATGGTATCCAAACCATACAGGTAAAAATCGGCAGGTTTGGAGAGCACATGGACTACAAATGTTTTATGTTTAATTAAAAACATTTATAAATACCTTCATGGCACTTGTTGCATTGGAAACCATAACCTGCTTTGTAACAAGTTTGGGTTTACCTGGTGATAGACCCAAATAAAAAGAGAACAAGCTTCGTGATTCCAAAAATCCCTTAAAGAACCAAAGGTTAACATGGTAGAAACACTAATCTTGCTTTGTACAGGCCTCAGGTGATGACTGAACTACCCAACTATACTCTCGGTAATAAGACACATACACATACAATGTTTCTACACATCAGTCACATATTAACACTTTTAAGGACCTTTCCAGCTGACACAATGATCTGACTCTGTGAAATAAGGAGAATGACTTCACAGTTTTGGCCTTTCTGTAAATCCACTGTGGTAACAGCTGCAACTGTCTGTCTGTGTGGTGTTTTATATCAACAAAGCCCCCCCCCCCCCCCCCCCCCCATATGCACACACACACGCACACTTAAACGGCATCCATGCAGCTGCTTCCAGAGAAGAAGCAGCAGTCCAATCATCACATCACACCAATTCCTGCAATGTTGACATGGACAAGTGGGCAGATCAGTGACAGGTGCGCCAATGCACAAATGTTGAAACAAGGCTTCATTATATAACTTAAAAATGTTACAGTTGACTCACATACTGGACATATTGCATGGGTACTGCACACTAGCTGAAACCCCTGTGTGATTTAATATGTTAGAACAGTCTTTAAAAATCCAAGCATTTGAGATTATGATGTTATTTGGCAGTCTGATAACAACAACAACAACAACTATAATAATAATAATAATAATAATAATAATAATAATAATAATAATAATAATAATAATAATAATAATAACAACATTTATGGAAATTCTGTTAGAGCAAGTTTTCCTGGTTCGATCTTGGTTGGATCACCAAATAAAGAAACAAATGAAGGTTATGGTTATTATAATGTTAATATTAAATCTATAACTAAAAAATATTTGTAAAAGGTATTTAGTGGGTCCAGGAGAGCAGCCACAGGTTTACTCCAAATTGGAGTGCAAAAAGAGGAATCCTGATTAGATCCACCTCAGCAAACTTCAAGCTTATTTCGGACAGTTGTTTTTGGTGTGCTGTTCTTTTGGTCAGGATACATACACTATATTGCCAAAAGCGTTCACTTACCCATTCAAATATAAAGAAAAATCAGGTCTTCCAAACACTTCAATGTCCACATGTGTGTAAAATCAAGCACTTAGGCATACAGACTGTTTCTACAAACATTTGGGAAAGAATGGATCGCTCTCAAGCGCTCAGTGACTTGCAGCGTGGTTCTATGATAGGAGGCCACCTGTGCAAGTCCAGTCGTGAAATTTCCTCGCTCCTCAATATTCCACCGTTAACTGTCGGTAGTATTATTGATAAAGTGGAAGCAATTAAGAACAACAGCAACTTAGCCACGAAATGGCAGGCCATGTAAACTGAAAGAAAAGATGTGGATGACCTAGACTGGCCAGCACAGAGTCCTGACTTTAACCCCATAGAACACCTTTGTGATGAATTAGAGCAGGTACTGAGAGCCAGACCTCCTCGCCCAACATCAGTGTCTGACCTCACAAATGCCCTTCTATAAGCATGGCCAAACCTTCCTGTAAACACTCCAGAACCTTGTGGACACCCCTTCCTTAAAGTAACAAATGAATGGACCTGTTTTTCAGTGTCACTCCCGGATTTCTAGATACTTACTTATTCACCCTCACACCTTGAGGTCATGTGTTTGAACAATACTATAACATTTTAAAGGGGAAAATACTTGTATAGACATTGAAGGCAGTTTAAAATGTAAATTCTGAATGATTTTAATAATATGGAAAGTAAATAGAAATTGTAAGAGTGTAAGTAAGCCTATACCAGATGCATACTATGCCTACAGATACTACTAGTAAAGATGTACAATTTTACAAAAAACAAAATCAAAAGTATAATTTGCTAAATTAAAAAATGCACAAATGATAAATTAAACAAATCTGCTGCATTTAAAATGAGTTTCTTGTTGTGTAAAAGCTCTATTTAGACACTATTAAGCTGTATATTGATAATCTTGCTATAACATATCATTTTTCAAAAGCCTAAAGTGACCCCTACTGATTGAACAGAGTAATGAGCTACATAGCTTTATCACAACTAAAACAGAAAACTGAGCCAACACAATAATGTCCTACTGTTTAGACCACAAGCAGATGAATCAGGAAATTGCATCACATTAACGTCAACAACAACAATTTAGTGCAAAGGGGAAAATTCCTTCCTACCTACATAATAATTTGTGCTTTGTCTTTTGCCTGAACTTTAGACATCCTGGCATGTTGAAAAGCAGAAAAATTATTTGCCTGTGCATTAAAGTGACAACAGATCCCAAAAGGTTAAACATGCAAATCCGAGAGATTAGGATGAAATGGGCCAAATGCAAATTTCTAAGACGATTTCTGAGTTTTCACAAAATAGCCAGTGTCTTCCCCATGTGCTCCCAGCTTCTTCCCCACACATAAACACGTCTACACAACAAAAGTAAACAGATGGCAATTACCATTGCTGTGCAGTCTTCCGAGCAGCTGGCCAAGATGTTGTCATCGTGAGGGCACCAATCGATATCCAGGACGGGTCCAGAGTGGCCAATTACCAGCGGGTAGTTCTTATCCACACGGCCTGTCTGCAACAGGAAGGGCAAAGTTGGACCAGTGCATGTTGGCATTTTTGTGAAAAATATAATATATAGTATTGATATTTTTATAAAACTCATTGTTAAAAAAAGAATATGATGAAACAAGAGGTATATTTTCAATACTGCTACAACCCTCACAGTCTAAAATACTATAAACCCTTTGTTTCTGACAGACAAAAAAATACTACATTCACAACTTCTCAGAAAAAACAAGTCAAATATGAACATTCCATAAAAAACTAAATGCTATGTGAATATTTTTAAATACATTTATGTCAAGCCTATGACGATCCATTAAAAAGGTCACTAATGCCAGTTTTCATCAGTAAAAAGGTAGTATCAGCAATCAGTTATATTGGAGAAAAGTTAACTTGTACTAGCTTTGGTTACAATCTCTTTTAGACTATAATAAAGAGTGAAAGGCAAAGATCACGATTTGAGAACCGAAATCATTGGAAAGTATGGACAGTCTCATGGCTACTGTAGAGTCCATCACTAAAGATCCCAAGTTTCTATTTTCACTGTCCACAATAATGTGAAATAATGTGAAAAAGTGTCTTGGAAATGTAGCTAATCCCCCTTAGCATGCAGAGAAGAAACGGAGGAGAAATTGCTCAAAGTAATCATACAAAGTCAGAAGTAATAGGATGAAATCCTGTAAATCCAGCAAAACAAAAACATTAATAACTGGAAACAACTGTAAGACCAGCAACAACCAATGAGAATTATAGAGATGCATCAGGATGATGAGAATTGTGTTTTTGTACTGATTTATACAAAAATAGCAGTATTTGCTAACATGGCTTTAAGTTCTTGTTGTCCAGATAGATAAAGACCTGACCTGAACAATTTATTTTAAAAAAAAGTAAGAAATACAATGCTAGGTCTACTTTATGATTTATAAGGATCTTAACCGAACAATAATTCAAAAAATTAGCAATATAAGGTTTGCACGGCATTGCCACATATAAAAAGACGTTACCAAAAGAGTTTATAAAATAGGTTTAAAACATAATGATTATAAGGGCTATTACATTCTGGTCCAGATATACAAAGACCTGATCAAAATAATTCATTAAAAATGTTTTAAAGATAATGCTAACATTGTCCATTTAGGTTTTTTTAGATACATAAGAACACATAAGATACATACGAACAATTTTATTTAAAAAAAAGGGTAGCAGTACAAATCTAGCATGGCCTGCTAGCACACTAATGTTGAAAGTAGCAGTGAGCTGCTCACTCTTACAGCAAGAGAAAAGATCATATTCTGGGTTTGAATATATTCCTGGGTTATCATGGTGGTGGTAGTCAAATATTAACATCTAAAATATGGTTTGGAACACTACCAGCACATATATTAACATACATAGATTAAATGAAGAAAAAAAAGACTGTGGTTCTTATCATGCGAACACATGTATCAGCATTACTAGAAATATCTCCCCCTCCACAGACACATACATGCTAAGCGAGGTGTATTTATAGATTGAATGACAAGCCGTTGAAAGGGGAGTTTTTTTTTTTTTTTTTTTTTTTTGCCTGTTGGGGACCCATGGGGAGGGAGAGGGAAGATGAAGAGCGCTCTGGTGTGTGTATATATAGAGCATGACTGTTCACCATGACTTTCCAGTGTGTGCAAAAATACTGGATATTACTTTGCATTTTTAAACTTTTTCATGTATTTGATAATAATAAAAAATAATTACTAATTTAAACAAGATAAATCATTTTAAATAGCTACTTATTATTTATCTTGTGCTTTCAAATGTCACAAAACCTACAAAAGTTTTACCACTAAAGGCTACAAAACAGATCAGTTGAAACTGATACCTGTTATACTACACAAATATCATCATTCTGTCTAAAATACTTATAATTATGAAGCTTACATAACAAATTACTGGATACTAACAACATTTTAATATCTTCCAAATGATCATATATTTCATTACTGAGTCACAGAGGTTCTTCTCAGCCTGACTCAAATTAAATCTCCTATGGAGGCTCACAGGACAGCTAAAATAATTCCTGCTGATATTTATGATTATTACAGCAGCGTAAGGACAGGCTGCTATACAAATCTCAGAGTATGATAACCATGCGTAAAAATACCAAAGGTTTGAAAAGAAGAAGAAAAAAACATGATTTAACAGAGCAGCAGTTTTAACACAGAACCTAATTGTTTAACATGATCTAACCACGTTTATTTAAACCTGACGAAAGTCAATACGAGGGATCATGTTTCTCATACTTTAGATTCTCTTCAAGAATATCAAGAATATAATTTAAAATTCTCCTTCTCACATATACAGTCCTTAATAATCAAGCTCCATCATATATCAGAGCTCTGATTACCCCGTATATTCCTAACAGAGCACTTCGCTCTCAGACTGCAGGTCTGCTGGTGGTTCCTAGAGTCTCTAAAAGTAGAATGGGAGGCAGATCCTTTAGCTATCAGGCTCCTCTCCTGTGGAACCAACTCCCAGTTTTGATCCGTGAGGCAGACACCCTGTCTACTTTTAAGACTAATCTTAAAACTTTCCTTTTTGACAAAGATTATAGTTAGAGTGGCTCATGTTACCCAGAGCTACCTCTATAGTTATGCTGCTATAGGCTTAGGCTACTGGAGGACGTCAGGGTCTATTTTTCTCACTCTGCTGAGTTCTCCTACTGTTCTCCAATTTGCATTATTTGTTGTCATTTCAACTTATAACTTTTTGTTCTCTCTCTTTTTTTCTCTTCATAGTAGGTACACCTGGTCTGATGTTCTGTTAGCTGTGACATCATCCAGTGGGGCAGATCATCCGTAATTACCATATAACATATACAAGGTTCCTGGATCAATGTGTGGTTCTGTGCTTTTCTGTGTCTCTGCTCTGTCTTCTCTAAGCCCCAGTCGGTCGAGGCAGATGACCGTTCACACTGAGCCTGGTTCTGCTGGAGGTTTTCCTCCATGTTAAAGGGGAGTTTTCCTGTCCACTGTCACTTCATGCATGCTCAGTATGAGGGATTGCTGCAAAGCCATGGACAATCCAGACAACTGTCCCTGTGGCTCTACACTCTTTCATGATGAGTGAATGCTGCTTGTCAAGACTTGATGCGATCTGCTGGGTTTTCTTAGATAGGAATCTTTTTGACAAATCTGTTTGCATGATTTGATTGAATTTGACTTTGTAAAGTGCCTTGAGATGATGCATTGTGAATTGGTGCTATATAAATTAAAATTTAATTCAATTTAATTGAAAGAAACAACACCAAAAACAGCATTCTTCATTGTTTAAAAATGAAAGGACATTTGTAATCACTCCCAGGTTATTTTGAAACCAACATACTTATTTTGTCTTCCCTTGTACTTGGTCATTGATTTTACCTTTAAAAGCCAACCTTAATGGAGGAAAAAATGACTTTTGTGTGTATTTCAAACATTTAAGGTCACAACAAATATTTGACCTCACACAGCTGTCTGCTGAACGCTTTGTCATGATTGACTGAGGCCTATTATAGCCGAACGCCAAGCAAAATTCAACCTTGAAACAAGAATCATACATCAGAAGCCACCTCTAGTAAGTCTAACTAAACAAAGCTGGAAAATTATCATAAGGTTATAGTTATAAGGATCATGAAATGAAGAAAGTAAGAACATGATCATGTTTTCAAAATCTAATTACAACCTTGGTAGCATAAGGTCAAGGATTTTGTAGGGAGGAACCTTACAGAGAAAGCAGGATTCATCATCCTAGTACAGCAACTAAAATATATCATGAGCCACTGCTTAGTACTAATAGTTTTATTTGTAACAATAAAAACATTTTTTTACTCCATAAGAAACTAGTGCACTCATAGGATGGCATTAGTCATTCATCATCCATATGGAGCCAAGTTCAAGTACAATCATTGTAAAGGACGATCATTCTCAGACACTAAAAGTACTCTAGAAGATATAAAGAAACACGGAATTGACAGCAAATTACCAGCAGCTGAGCTTGCCAGAAATTTACTGTAAAACATGATGACACTGTACGGCACAGCATGAGTGTGTGTGCCCTTTTAACTGCTTTCCTTATTCAGTGGTCGCCATAGCAAGTCAGTACATCTTGCACACAGACTTGCCAACGATCTTAGGCCAGATGCCCTTTCTGATGCAACTGATATTTGAACTGGGTGCCCTGAATCAAAGACACAGACTTAGCCCACTACAGCACAAAGGAACTACTGCATGGCACAGTATGGTGGATAGAGGTCAATAACAGAGAGCCTCCTGGTGTATTGCTGCACTGTGTGGTTCTCCAGCTGCTCTCAGTAGAACAGGAATAACAGAAATATCACAGATCTAATGACAATCTTGAGGCTAGAAATGTCAGTTCAAACATAAAACATGTTGTATTTACCAGCAGCTGTGTTAGCCAAAAAATTCCTTATGAGAGACACAATCATGATGATGTATGTTTCAGTATGGTCTTTTTAATCTAATAGTGAATTTCACACTATTAACTTATTCTCCTTTAAGGTAAGTGAAAACTTGTTTTGCAATCCATTTATAACTGTTTATTATGGCAAATGACCTTAAAATAATGTAAATACCACAAATTTCATTACAGTGTTTAAGTTAACTATGATTTATGATGAAACAGTAAAACATATTAGTCTTTTTAATCGAAATTTTAAATAGGTCGCAGTTTACCATATATGTCACAGAAGTTTATAATTCATTCAATACCGCAAATTTCAAAGTTAAGAACTTATTTTTGTTAATGGAAAATTATCATGAAAAACTGAAATTATTAACTAAACGGAACAAAAATAACTGATATCTAAATATCTAATTACAGTGTTTCCATTAAAAAATGTTACAAAGAAACTAGAAAACCTATAGCAGTATCTTAGTAAAAAAGGGTACATTTATAACACTTCACTGCCAATAATTATCCAGTCTACAGAGTTGGTTTTAAGCAACAACATTTGTGCAACTTGACATTTTATTCTCAAGTTGCCCAAATGCATAAAGGTTTATTCCCTATACCCGCTACTGACCTTTGAGAGGGGCAGGACAAGAAACGCTCCTCCTCCGCTGGACTCAACGATGACGGCCAGGAACTTTGGATTGACGGCGCAGAAGGAGCTGTCCCACGTCACCTTAGAGACCCGGATGTCATCGTAAGCTTGCTCAGCTTTGACAGCCTGCCCGAAGACGTGGCGAAACTTACTCTGCCGCACGATGCTGCGACTCATGACTGGAGGAGAGGCGGGAGAAGGATGGGGAGACAGAAAGAGGATAAGCACAGATCAATGGAAACTTTCAATGAAGGCAACCAGGCAGGTTTATTTAAAAAGCACTTTTCAGTAACTAGACAATTCAAAGTGCTGTACATGAACAAAACAAAAAACAAATGGAGGATAGAAAAGCATTACAGTGACAGAGGGAAAACATTACAGAGGCAAGCATATTGCATTGGAATAGTAGCAGCAGGTCAGATACAGTATAAAACAATTTGAACTACAAACTAAAAACACTGACACTTAACATTTAAGAGATTAAACGATAAAGACCAGTGTTTGAAGGCCTTGTGGCAGAAAAGCTTGTCAACAAGTCTGTCTCATGAAGTGCTGTTCAGTTGGTGTCATTGTGACTTTGTCTGAATTAACCCCAAAATTATTGAACCACCAGTAAGAAGATGAGTGCCTTAAACTTAACATTTTTTTGTACTTGCAATTAAGCCTCTTTTTCTGAAATTTAAAAAAGAGGTAGTTCTTCTATTAACGGGGTTTGGAACAAATAAGAGGAATAGACAAAATATGAATAATAAGTAAGCCCTGTTCGAATACTGTGACTGGCTGTTAGCTGCCTGCGGTAATAAAGTTTGGGTCTTTAGCTTCTCACTGGTGCTAAACTGAGTCTGGACTGCAGATGTGAACCTCTGGATCAAAATCTAAAATACTTTCTAGTCTTGAGAGTTCGAGTCGGAATCTTGTAGTTTTAGAATGAACAGAGCGTTTCAGTTTAAAAAGCCATTTTTTAAAAGAAGAAAAAGAATAAGCATTAAGACCACCTTATAAGTAGATGCGCACAAAACGAGTGACATACTGTCTTAAAAAAATTAGGACACCCCATGTTTGAAAGAAATGCTTCTATATATCTATGTCTAAACTGTTTTTTATTTGTCTCTGGGAAAGAATTTGATTAATTAAATTGCAAGTAAACACAAAATTGTACTTTAACATACTTATGAGACAAAAGTTATGAACTAAACCATGTATTATGAGGAGAAAGTTAGGACACTATACCCACTATTAGCTAGGCCTACCCTCTTTAGCTGCAGCCATTTCCTACTGTGAGATGTTTGTGGGTTTTCTTGGATGGGCAGCCTGTGTCAAGTCATTCCACAACCTTTACCTGAGATCAAGTTCTGGGCTTCTACTTGACCTGAGACTTTCCATTTCTCAGTTTTCAGCCAGTCCTTTGATGGATGTACTGGTAAGTTTTGGATCGCTGTCACTTTGAAGGGTCCGGTTCTGCTTCAGCCTAATTTCCTTACACACAGTCTCATATTTTCCTATAAGAACCTCCAATACACAGTAGGAATTATGGTGGACTGTATGAAGGTGAACTGGTCAGGTCCTACTGCAGCACATTCACAGTTGGAATGAGGTTCTTTCATGGAAGGCAGTGTTTAGTTTAGGTCAAAAGTGACCTCTGTTCTGGTGTTCAAATAATTAAATTTTAGGCTCGATCACATACACATTTTTATTTTGTTTTATTGTTATTTTTACATTTTAATTCTTGTAGTTTGGACCGAAACTGGCACTTGACCCCTGTACCACTTAAATACTCCACCAGAGGGCATAATATACGAGTTGGACTTGAGACGACTTTGTTAAATTGTTCAAGGTCTCAGAAAAAGGAAAATATAAAATAATTAATTTTCACTTGTATGGTTAGTGTGCCTGAAGTGCATTCCATAACCTGTGGTTCAAAATCTAAAATATTCAGTCTGATTAAACCTGAAAAAGATTGTTCTACACTTAACAGAAACGTAAACAGTTAAGAATCACAGATTTTCTCATTTATTACGTTTCTCTGAGTATCAAACCCGGACTAAATTATCCTGTATTGACAACAAATTATTTAAAACAGTTTAAATTCCAAAACTTAATCTATTTTTTTTTTTTTTTTTTTTTTAAAGAAGGGGTTTTGGCGTTTGTATTAAAAGCTTACATCATTCTCACAAACCCAGCAGTTTACATTGAAAACTCAATGTAACACCACCCCCTGATTCACCCACTTTATTTATTAATGTACCTCTGGTGTATTTTGTATAAAGAGGGGGTGGGAGTGATTATGGAAATATTTTTTATTCCTTTATCCCATTTTTTTACTTCCATTTTGAAGCTCCCTGTCATTTCAAGAACATCTCACACTTTCATCCTTGTTTACCTGAAGCAGCTTTAAATAACCGTGTGTGTTAGCTACATGAAATGACAACCCCTCAACATGTTTCAGCTTTGATTGCTGAATGACAACTTGCTGTCTGGTGGCTGCTGCAAGCATCAGACCAGTGGGCCTTTAATCCTCCAAAACACAGGGGGATATTGAATAACAGTACCTACAATCAGAGAAGATATTAATAGTTGATTGTCCCAGCTAACATTACATGCAATTAAAACATCAAAAGCAAACACACATAAGGCGGATAGAGCAGAGGTTGGGGAGAGGTCAAAGACTAAAAAGATTTGTTCAGTCGTAACGCTTTGATTGTAATCCTGCTGACCGTATGAAGACAGGCAACATATACTCCAAGACTGCACCGCGGCCAAAGGCTGAATTTAAAACTGAAATGATCAAGAGCCCTATTTAAGTTATTTTTATTTTTATACTTTATTTGTTAACCACAAAACTTTGTTCTAATCTTTTACAGAGATCTTGGTCACTATTTCACATTCCTGAAGGTCTTCAATGTTTTGATAATTTTTGAGAGGAAAGATTTTTTTGTTTGTTAAAACACTTTAATCCACAGAATTGAATCAGGAAAAATGCTCTTAAACCCAAACAACAAACCAGCATTTTTCTACATATTACATAAAATGTAACTTGAACTGTTTAACTATTAACCAGATGGATCTGTGGACACTTTGTTGCTGCCGGCCTGTAACAATCACACAGTTTGATCTAACTGCGTCTGCTGGATGTACACAAAATACCACAGAAACCCTGTTTGATGTACTGTACATAGAATAGTATTGATCATCAGCAAGGTGACTCCCAAAGAGTGATTCACTGAAAAGTGGCTTAGATTTGATAAGCAACTACAGGGTGATGTAGCTATGTCCTGCAGATGTTTGCTGTATTTCTCTAGTTCTTGAAGACCTGACTCTTAAATACATCTGTTGTGTATAGTTTTCGTAATCCTATCTTTTTGTTGTTGTTGTCCATAGATTTGTCCAGAGGCCATGGCCAGTTACCAGATGATTCAGCCTGGCCCTACTTACAGAAAATAAACTTAACTACAGGGGAGTTAGTAAACAGTTTTATATAACAGCAGTAATATTATCCAGATCAATTTAGTGTGAAATATATTTTCTTAATGTGTGATACAATAAAACTGGTATTTTACTGAAGTCTATTATATTAGGACAATCTATACTGGCCCGTGCCCACTCCAGTTCTCTTTGTACCACTCATTGGAGAATATCCTGTTGTAACAAGAACTGGAAAATGAGTCAACAAGCAGTCAACATCCAAAGATAAGCTTTGGAACAACTTGACGTCTGGGGAGACTGTTGATCCAAACTGCTTTAAGAAATTAGAAGAAATTTCTGTTTCTTCGTAACAAAGAATAAAGGAACAAAAGAGTATGCAAGGGGTTCATAAAGCTACTGTAAAAGTTCATTTCTTAGCATAAAAACCGCGAAGAGAGCCTACTGAAACTGAGATGTTGACCTCAACGAGCAGGGGGACACATGACTTGACAAGAGTGATGAGAGGACATAAAGCCCTCGTTGCTTTCCAAGAAGCTCTACATTATCTAGAGATTTACATTCCAGCCTGCCCACTGTGCTGCATTCAGGGCCCCTCGATATGCACATTCAAGCTGCATTTGTTTTTGCCTTTGTACATATTTTAAAGCCCTAGGACATTACAAATATTAAACTTTTTGGCAAGCATATCATTTTCTGAATGTGATGTTCAGTAATGATTTAATTCTAACAACATGGCCTAACTTGTTTAGATGTTTTTTTTTATTTATTTTTTTAAATCTTACCCAAATATATTCACAAGAATTTAACCCAAGATGTTGTCATCTGTCAGCTATTCTCATTTATCGTGTATGGTGCCCAGCAGAGAACTAGCTCTAATTTGTTCATATTGGATGACATGTGAATAGATCAGCTTACAAGAATTAGGAGCTGGTCATAAGCATCGTGGTTAGTAAAGCTTTTGAGCAAGAATTTAAGTTTATATAGTAGCTTAGCCACAGCACTAGAGCTAATGTCAGACTAGCTAGTTCAGCTTCTTAACCCCTGAGGGACTATATTTGCTAATGAACGACTGTCTGAAGATCTCATTTCAAAAAGCTTGCACCATTTGAGAAACATTTTGTGATTTACCAATCAATTTTTATTTGTCATTGTTGAGCATGTGTGACAATCTTGTCGTCTCTATGAAATCGAACAGGCATGGGTGGTTCTAGACAAGGGCCAACAGGGGCAATGTTAACCCCAATAGAATTGCTAACTCCTCACTGGCCCTCCTCCCCAGGCAGTCTTATATGCATGATATTTTTCATCCATTAATTTAATAGAGGAAAACCCAAGCTTTGACGAGTTGAAACACATTGATATGCCCGTTAGTTAGTTATTTTTGCTCTCTTTGATTTTCTGTTTCTCACGCTAGGATCGTGCAACATCAAGAATATGACATTTCTGGTTTCAACATGTCTAATCTGTTAATTGTTGGTTTATAGGTACTTGAAAACATGAACTCAGACTATAATATTATCTTATTATCTTAATCCTGAGAATAATCAAGATTTTTTTATGCAAAGAAATATTTCTAGTTCGGTCATAGAAACATACATATTATAAAAACCCTTGAACTCATCCTACGGCTTTTGGCTTGGGTGTGTGCCACCCCAAGATTACCGATGGCCCCCAATATTTCAAGACATGCAACTTTCTGCAAGTGCTTCTGAAAATAATAAAAGGAGCGTTTTTGAAACGATTATACATAATTATCTACTCAGAAATATCCACCTAGTAAAAATTAAAAAAAAAAGTTATTTATTGTTTAAATTCTAACGGTTTTAAAAGTGCGCTGATTTGGCCTTTTTTTGGTTTCATTAGGAGGGCTTTGTGTCTGTCAGTGGAGAAAAACCTCCAATATACTATATACAAAAAAAATAACCTCTTTCCACTTTGCTCAGGTTATGGAGATAGCTCTCTCCGTGTGTGTGTGTGTGTTGCGCATGTATGGCACAGAGCGAAAGAATGACACTGCCACTTTCCTAATATAGACATGACAAGCTGATGCGTCCCAGCCGGAGGGGCCGCTCCTCCCACCTGCCTGCAGCGTCCTAAATAGTCCCAGAAAGCAGGCGGCGGACCCCGAGTGGCTCTCTGTCGCTAATGAACCGACAGCAAAATCAAACGGCCGCTGCGCAAACACGCATAAAGCACCGGGACATAACTCATAGGTGTGAAGGGCAGAGCCTCAGAGGATGGCTGACCTACCTGCACTACGCGCTCCTTTAATAATAACGACAGAGGGTTTAATAAGTGCGGAGTCACTGCGTGTGTCCTGGTCTCTATGCGTCTGGAGGCACAGCGATACATAACCTGACGCGCCTCTAACGCCAATGCAGCAAACACAGACACGCATATCTGAGCAGAAGTCAGCTCACCTCAGGTTTTGGGGAGACCCCTCTTCCCTTGAGAACTTCTTCCTGTGGTGTTGCCCTCCTTTGTTTCTCTCCTCGTCTTCTTTTATGGCTTGAATTAAATGAAGTCCCTGCGACCCGCTGTCCAAAAGTGCGGAATCCTGACGAGCGGACGCACTGGGTGGCTGCGCGAAGCTCCTCGACAAGGAGGGGGGGGAGAGAAAGAGGGGAGACAGCATCGGGACAGAGCAGGCAAGACAAGAGGGTGGGAGGGTGGGTTCCGTCTATTTTGGAACAGGCTCCGTCAGTACGGGGAAACGCGAGCCCAAAGGGTGGGACGAGGGGAGGGGGAGTGGGGAGTGCGTCCACTGCGCACACTGGCGACCAGAGGTCAATCACTGATGCCCCCTGGCCATGGCTTCGAGGGCTAAATAAGCGATATACAGGTGACTGCACTGTTAAAACCAACTGTTGGAATGACATTGATAAAACCTAATGCAGCAACTTCAGTGCATTTTTTTTTTTAGATTTGAATCAATATACAGTTAAGCTGCGAATGATTCACTCCCCAGGCCAATTTTAAGTTTATACCAATCTTTTCATTTCACCAACTTGTTTGGTGTCAGAGGTGGGCAGACAAATATTGGACTCAAGTGAAAGTATGTCTGATGTTTTCTTTCAAAGTGGTGTAATCCGACAGGCCGAAATAGAAAATGATGTGCTAAATCTTGTATTTTTAAATATGGGTAAAAAAATAAAGATCTCTACAAAAAAAAAAGCAAGGCAAATTTGGAAGCAGTGATCCTGACTCGCCTTATCGCAACACAATGCTTTTGAAACAGATACCCAATCGCAGGTATCTCACGTTTGAGCACTTCAAACTACATACAGTATACTTTAAATGATTCATACTGAAAATATTACTCGCAGCTAGATGGACATCTGCTTAAAATGTGCTCGTCTGTGAAGTTACCACAGGGGGTTATAGAGTTAAATAACGTTGTACTCAACTTAGCTACTTAAAATATTACTCAAGTAGAATGCTGGTGAAGTTTCTCAGTCATCCAGGTCATGGTCATTCCAAAAAAAGTAGAAAACAAAGCATCTGGACTTGTTTTCTGTAGTTGAAGACGTTTTGCTTCCTCTCGCTTTCTCAATTCAAAAAGTCTGGAGTAATGCTCCAGACTTTTTTAATTGAGAAAGCTTCCTGGAGAGGAAGCAAAACGTCTTCAACAGTTGCTTTGTTTTTTACTTTTTTTTTGGAATACTCAAGTAGAAGTTAACCAACTCCAATTAGCTGAAATATTATGAATTAACGTACCAGTAGCTTACGGCACACCTGGAACATACTGCTTCTGTTTGACAAAATGGAAAGTCAAAAGATAGGATGACTTTCACAAATCTGGTTTAACCGTCCTTGAGTCTAATCTCCAGATGCCAGGAGCTGCTAAATTCATCAGTTCAACCAGGTGTGCAAAGTATTGGACTGCACGCAAGTCCATTGTCCCAAAGATTAACGCGGTCCGTTTCAAAAGGGTCTACAAAGCAACAGAACAAAAGCAAAAAGGTAAAAGGTCACTCGGAGGAAGAGGAACGTGCTCAGAAGGCAAAAAAAAAAAAGAAAGTTTCAACCATTGTTATAGCTGCAGGAAAAACTATCATGCCCAAGGTCACCAACCTAGCTTTGAAGCTGTGGGGTGGCAGCTGTTTAGCTCCAGGAGGGACAAAATGGACAGCGTCATGAAAGGAGAACATTAGCTGGAAATATTAAAGCAGCTTCTAAAGAAGTCGGCCAGGAAGTTAACGCCTGGACGGAAATGGGTCTCCCAAATGGAAGATGACCCTAAGCATAAGTGAATTAAGGTCAACAAAGTGAGGAGCGGCCATCACAAAGCTTTCATCTCAGGCACAGGGACTATTTGTTGGCAGAGTCTGAGCAAGCAGATCTCTCATCCCGACCCAGTTACACCAGGTCTGACGGGAGGAATAAGCCAAAAGGACTAATTTCATAGCATAAATAATAATAATAAAAAAAGCTAAATCCACCCAAACCGTAATCAATAACTAGACATCAGGTCGCTTTTACAGACTCACAGAAAACACGACTTTTAATAATCTCCATTTTTTAATGGTCACAGTTGAAGCACATAATATAAAATATTTACATTGACAGATTCAAATAAAATCTAAAACGTATTCGACATTAAAACGCACACGCGCACGCACACATACCCGACACCTACTACAGCCTAAGCATGCTCCCCAAAAGTAGCAAACCCACTTAAAGAGAAAGTCCCAATTAAAAGTAATATTAAAAAAACAAAAGGGAGTAAAGTGCATGTATGACAGACGTCCCTGTACAGATATTTCTGATTGCAGAGTAGTTTCCCTTGCCAGTCACAGGCACACTCCTAAAAGCTGTACAAAAGAGATCCGTTCAAAATAAAACTAACTCAGTCACTGACACAAGCCAGATGTAAAAAAAAAAAAAAAAAAAAAAAAATACAGTTTCTAAAACACTCAGAATATAGACGTACATCCAAAAGAGATCACAGCAGGAAATTCATAAATATAAACTCTGCCATTACACTCCAAGCCCCCCCACAAAGCTCCCCTTTTCACCATCACAGCTGAACATCCATGAGGAATCTGCTCTGAGTGGCTTCAGAACTGTGAGGACAATGAAAGACACGCTTTTTTTTTTTCTTTCCAGTTTATCAAGTGTAGGTGAAATTGTTTCAGACTGAGGATGACATTCCAGAAAACCAGACCCTGATGTCTGCGCAGCTCGGACTAGTTTGAGGTATTGTGTTACTGAAAATAAAAAAATAAAAAAGGAGAAACCTTCTTCCACTCTTTCCGTATCGAAATCAAGAAAAAAAAATAATAATTGGGTCTCCACTTCCTGCTGAAGCAGCGTTAGGAACACCTTTTTGATCTGCGTTGAAGAGACGGTTGGTGGTTACAACTTCTGCCTGATTTTGACATGAAAAATATTGGCAGCAATCAGATGAAAATGAATAAAACTGCAGAGGATCAGCGGCGCCGTTGTCTCTCCAGAAAACATGGGACTGAGGAACATTAGCGAGAGGCAGGAATGACAGAGGCAATATTCCAGCTTCTGGTGATACACGTGTGAGAGATCAAGAAAAGCAGCGAGGATTGGCACGGAGAGTATGTACAGGCTCAGGAACGAGACGGTGTCTGGATTACGCTATGTTTGTTTAATTTCATTTTTTTGACTGAGTTCACCAGACTGGAACCTTCATAGCCTTGTCATTTGCTTTTAAGATGAGCTTGATATCACTCTTGGTGATTCTGTGGGGGGGGGAAACGTATAAAAACAACGACTAAAAAGAATCCTTTAAGGCAAGAGGCATCGGTTTGCTGAATAACTAACATTTACACTTGATTTCCACTTAAAGAGGTGCACGCACACATACACATACACGCGGAGCGAGGGTCACATTGTGTGGTACGGGGTGCTAACGGTTCTTTTCTGAAGCTGCCTCAGTGGGTGAGTCTTTCCGTACTGCTGCCTGTTTGTCAGAAGCGTCGGCCCGGGCGAACCTGCGGCGTCTTGCTCGGCGTTTGGAAGTTTTTCCTTCGGCGGGCTCCGATCTGAGGGGGGCGGGCTTTCTCCGGCAGCAGAGAGGCTAGCAGCCGTGACGTTCGGGGCCTCCGGCTCTTTGCTGCTGGAGGAGGGAGAGCTGTGCACCCGCTGCTTCTTGGATTCGTCGCTAGCTGGCTGGAGGAGAGCTGGAGAAGAGGGTGCGGCCGCGGCGGCGGAGCAGCTGCGCTCCAGCTCACTCAGCTCGTTGGCGAGGAGCTCCAGGCAGCCCAGTTTGGCCAGCGATGCCGAGCGCTTCATCAGAGACGGAGGGGTCAAGCCCGCCTGGCGGATCCTGGCTTCCACCTCTCTAAACCTCTTCTGCATACCGCTGCCTTGCTTCGGAGCACTCCCCGAGACCTGGCTCGTGCACGCGCCACCCGAGCCGACCTGCTGCAGGAAGGCACCCAGCTCGCACAGAGTCTCCCACGTCTCCCTCGTGGCGATGTCGGCATGCGGTCCCTCGGTGAAACAGTCCCAGTCTACGCACGACTCGAGCTCCGTCACACCTTCCAGACACAGGAAGTTCACGGAGGCAAAGGGAGACGGCACAGAGTGCTGGAAAGGAGAAGAGGTAGAGAGCAATCTGGCTTCAGCAGGCTGGAGTTTGTGTCCTTTTGTGCTTTTGTCGATATTCCCCAGGACCCCCAGTGCGTTCTCCCTGCCGGCTGGAGTAAACATGCCACCCCCCCGGCCCTCCCGCTCTTCCTCCAGAGTGCGGACCCCTGCATCCTGTGACCCGGACGCCGTCGTGGAGTGGAAGCTGCTTGGGCGGGGCTGAGAGCAGGAGGCGTTCCCAGCGAGCGAGAGTGAAGAGGACGAGGCTAACGGCGTCTCGTGTTCTTGTTTCATCCGTTGCTCTAGCTGTTGCGTAACTCGCCGCACGGACCCCCTCGTCCAGTCGCTGTAGAGACGGGCGGGGGCGGCCTCCTCGTCCTCTTTGTCTCTTGATTCCTCTTTTACACTCTTGGCCTCCTTCTGAGGGACAGTGTCTAGATTCTCCGTTTCCTCCTTCGACCTCATCCCTGCTTGGTCGTGGGAGCTTTGTGGTTCTGGTCGGGCGAGGGTCTCTGTGGGTTTTACTCCTGCGACCTGCACAGGAGCATGGATTTCCTACAGAGCAGAGGTGACACAGAAGCAGAAACAATAATGAAGTAAAACCAAGAAAAAACGTGAACTTTTTTTTTTATGTGCGTTTCAACTAGTCGCCACTAGATGGCGCATATGAACCATAACCTAAAGGCCTATTTGGAATAAATTCAACGATGCTGGTACACAAATATATCTAAATACACCAAAACCATTAAAACCTTAATTTATTTCAATAACTCAATTCAAAAAGTTAAACTCTTATTTCATATAGATTCATTATTCAACAAGATGTACATCAGATGTTTATTTTTATTATTTAATATTAAGGCTTACACAGCTGCTCAAAATCATAAATTCAGTTACTCTGAAAACTAGAATAATAAAATAAATAATGATTTAACACAATCATAAGGAACACAGCTAACTAGACAGGTGACAGGTCATTAACAAGGAGGGCAAGATAAAAAAAAAAAAAAGGTCCATGCTGTAGAGGTGGGCGGGTCAAGGAGCGCTGTATCCAAGCATATTAATGTAAGGATGAGTGGAAGGAAAAAAGTTTAAGAGATATGTTCACACTAAGGATAACTTGAAAGACTTGTGAAGTCTATTCAAGAGCAGCGAGAAACTCACAAATGTTGCATTCTTTGTTAACCTGAACCAGAGTCGACATGAGAAGTCTTATCTGGACTGAGTAAAAAAAAAAAAAAAAAAGATTTAAAAATAGATCCCTTTTTGCGTAATGAGTTCATCTGAGTTCATCATTTTTAATTTAATTACTCAATAATTATGTTTTGACTATATTACAATTTGTTGAAAATGTACCTGTAAGATTAAATATGCCGGTTTCTCTGAGCTAAAGCTGAAAAACATCTCAGAACATCCACACAGACTCTCACACTAAGAACAAAGCATGAAAGAAAGTATAGAGGAAAACTTACAAGCAATGGTTACCTTTGTGTTCTCCTCCTCCTGCCCCTCACTGTTTACGCCCTCCTGGGCCAGCGGCAGATGGTCTTTACCACAGCTCTTCAGCAGGGGAGACTGCTGCACGGCAGTTTTACCATCGTGACTCATTCCCTTGAATTTTTCCCTGGCACTAAAAAAGTTGATGTGATCTGCACTATGGCCGAACAGCAGCACATTGTCCTGTGGAATAGCACCGGGAGGACTGGCGTCATTGGAGGAGGGAGGATCTGAGCCGCACGTCTGATGATCGTCCGTTTTTTTAATGAGCACTGGTGCCGATAAACAGTGGGATCCCGGCTGTTGTGCGTTTGGCGGCGTCAAGGGTTCGGGCACCGGGACCGGGAGGGTAGGGGAGGAAACCTGAGGTTTGACGGCTTCATTCGTAGACGATGGAGCAGGAGAGGGGGGGAGGTGGAGAACAGAGGGAGGTGGGTGAGGCTGGCTCACCAAAACGCTTTGTGCAACAGTAACCGCGTCTGTCCTCTCAATCTCAGGGACCACAGTAGCCGCCCGTGGCCGGGAGAATGCTGGCTGCTTCTCAGAGTCACACAGACCATTGGAGAGGCTGGGAGATACCACAGAGCCAGCTGTGGGGTCGGGATGGTGGGGGGGTAGCTGCCTGTCGGAGGCTTTATCAGCCAGAGAGGCTGCCTCCGGGCTTTGAGCTTTAGGGTCGCCTGATAACGACGGCTCGTCGTCAAAGTAGCGGGTGCCGGTATCAGGCTGGCTCGTGGAGTGTGTTGGTTTTCCGGTGCTCGGTGAAGTTCCCAGAGATTCCAGCAGATCTCTCACAGAGGAGCCCGACATGCTGCTTGCCTGGTTATGGGGGTCGGAGCGACCCAGACTGTTGGGTTGGGCGAGGGACTTGGACAGGGGCTCGTGGTGCTCAGACAGATCGCTATCGGAGTGAGAACGCCACAATTTGTTGTGCCTTTGCTTGCTACAGAAGAAAGGGACAAACAGATATATTGGCAAAATTAACAAAAGTTCAATTACCCTACATAGTGTCATTTATGTCAATTATATTTCCTGTTTTTCAAGCATATTGTTTAAAAGATGACTGAAATTTCATGATAATGATTTATAGCATGTGGATTTTCTGTCTAAATATGCAGTTATTTGAACACCCAAACATCAGAACTGAACTATTTTCCCTTTGATAGGCTGAGATTGATAATTGGCAATTCAAATACTGGAAATTTACCCTCCCCCCCTTTTCTATTCATTGATTCCCACCTTTTCATTCTATAAATGCATCACCCAACTGGATGTGATTTGATGCCCTTCTTCTGAGCTTAATAAAAATCAGATACAGCTTAGGGAGAAATGCTGTGATACATAAACCTATGTCTTAACTCTCCATACGAAAGTTATACTATACTCCATCTATAAACTCCAGCAGATAATTTTAGTGCTTAGAACAAAACAAAAAGAAATTGTTTAAAAGTGGTATTGGTTAGGAAAAGTCTGATAGGCGATGCGCTATTATTGCCTAATGTATGTCAGATAAGCAGAAACCAGTTTTTCATTAAGATGTTTTAAAATAGTATGTTTCAGTATATTTAATCAAATTCTGCTCATTCAAAAACAATTAAGCAGTAAAAGTGACCCACAGATACTACACAGATGATAGTAAACCAAATAAGAGGATACGTTCAGTGACATATCCCACTAAATAGCAAAAAAAGTACTTTTTGTGGCAAACTGCACATTTGAAAAAGACTCAATGGATGTTCTAGATTTTTTTCTTCTAATATCCATCTTTACATGTGTATGTGTGTACCTGGCTAGCAGTATGCCCTGGTACTCCTCCAGCTGCCTCATAAAGGAAGGGTTGGGTTTGGTCACAGTCCGACGCTCCTTGACGTGATTGAAGGCGATTTTCAAATCCCAGCCGTACTCCTTCATGGCGTACGCGATCACCGTGGCTGCAGAGCGGCTTATTCCCATTTTACAGTGGACCAGGCACTTTGAGCCAGATTTCCTGGTTTAGACATGAACAATTAAGTTATTCCTTGTCATTTTGGGTTTAAATTAGGGCTGTAAAACAAATGAGTCAGGTTTTTTTAAAGAAGCCAAAAAAACATCTCCATCTTAGACTGTCAGTGATTTAGCTGATTATTTATGCAGTTAACTAAAACATTCATTGTCTTGTAGACCATTTTTGCCAAAGGTTTCAGATTAAAAGCGCACCCTTAGTTGTGTTGATTAGTTTAGAACATAAACTTTTTCAGCACTCATAGAAATCTTTGTAAATTAGCCGCGTTACCTGATGTACGTATAAAATGATGGGTCAACAAAATGTTTTAAGGAGAGTGATACTAACAACTGTTCAAAATCATCAGTCACCTGAATAAATGACATAAGAACACTAAAATTATGAAATGAAGGAATGTCAAAATGATGAAGTTGGTCTCTAAAGCAACTACAAAAAGCCGTATTTTTATGCCGCCCCCCCAAAAATAAATCATTTTTTTACATTTGGTATAAATCACATCAGCTCCATTTTAAAATCTATATGCTACCAGTTGGAGTTGTGAAAGATGTCCCTCAACAAAAACAAATTATTTAAAGTACAAGTATACTTTTAAAAGTACAAGTTGCAATGTGGTAAACCAATTATATAAATTATTTTTTTAAACTTTTTATTCTATTTCTTTCAGAAACTTTGATTTGTTTTGCATCTGCATAATAGGAAAAGTAAAAGCAGTACTTCAATTCCCTCCTTATATATCCAGAGCTGGAAAAGCTTTAAAACAAATGTCATATTTTTCCATTCTGCACAGAAACCCCATAAAACTCACTTTGCTCTAGATATGAACTTATAGGTGTCATTCCAATAAGCCAGCAGGTCGGTGGCTTCCTCGTCGTAGACGCGGATGTTGTGGTACTCAAACACGCCGGGGAAGAAATTATCGATCTCCCTGGTTACATTCAGGATGTACTGAACGCTGAAGGGAAAATACACAAATGTTAGATGAAAATAAGTCAGGCTGCTTGTCTGTAGCCGTTAAACTGAAAACACATCAAGCTACAACATTTGCTTGTATGCTAAGTAAATGTTCTTATTTTAAATGGATGTATTCTGTACTGTATTTTCATTAATGTCCCCAGCACTGATTGTAGAGAGGGGGTTCGTTTCGTTGCATTTTGTCTTTCCTTACCCGCTCTTCTGCAGCTCCTCCAAATTAGATGCATTCCACTCAGATCCCTGTAGGAAACAAAAGCAATCCTCAATGCTGTTCCAGACCTTCCTCTGAGCTTTTCATCCGTCCTAAATCCCAATGGTCACACATGCCTGACATACAGTACGCATTTACAATCCAAACAAGACCTAAGTACCTTAAAATTGGACACATTATTGCACAACTCTGCATCAGATTGCTGTGGTTCTGATGCACAAAGTGGTGATAAATGGTTCAAGTGTAGCTTGAGTTTCTTGTTTAGTGTCACAACCAACAAAAATGTTTGTTTTTTTTGTCAACATACCAAGAAGACGTGGTCAAAGATCTCTGAAGGACTGTCCATCTGGCCAAGAATAACAATCATCTCTTTGTCGATGAACTCCTTGAACTCTCGCAGGTTGCACGTCATGTGCATTTCCAGCTCTGTTCGTATCTGTGGGACACGTTAAGAGAACAGAGCGCTCAGTTTAACCTAATTCGGACAAAAAATGTAAATGACTACTTCTGCTTGAAAGATATGCGAGGCAACTCACTTCTTTACAGGTGACATTCTCAAGATCTTTCTGCATCATGATTTCCCTCAAGCTGGTTTTTATCTGTCGCTCTGTAAGCTCTCTCTCTGTGGGGCTGGAGAAACACGACAGGGAAACTTAACATATAAAGTTAGACAGAAAGGCGCCCTACTAAAGTATTCATAACTCTTTCAAAGTTTTACACTGTCACTTTAAAACACAAACACCTCGTGCATTTTATTAAGATCTGACATGATAAACCAACATAAAATAGCATACAATTTTGAAGCAAAGAGAATACGATGCAAGTATATTTTTCTCAAAAAGAAAAACTTGAAAACTGTGGTGTGCATATTTATTCAGCCTCTACACTCTAACATGCCTAAAATATCAGAAGTCACCTAAACTCTAAATAAGAGTACATATTTGTTTAATTTAATCTTGGTATAAACCCAGCTACTCTCAGAAGGCCTCAGAGGTTTGTTAGAGAACATTAAAGAGAAAAATGGCATCATGACCAAGAAACAAAGAAAGTCAGAGGTAAAAAATAAAATATTTTATCTCTGGTGGGGATGCTGGGGCGGATTAGGGAGAGAAAGAAACTCCTAAACTTTTAACATCTCACAGGGCACTGTAATAAAATGGAAAGTGAATGGCACAGCAAGGTATTAATCAGCAGCCCAGAGGCCCATGGTAACTTTGGAGGAGCTGCAGAGATTCACAGCTCAGGTGGCTGGATCTATTGACACAATAACTATAGCTGTTGCTAAAATTACTGTTCCCATATGCTCTTCATGCTTACTGAGCTTCAGTAAGCAGAGATTTCAGAATCTAGACAACTTAAGCTGATAAAAACACACAAAAAGAATTTACAGCTAGAATTGTAGCAAAAAGATGTTCTGAAAATTACTGACCTATAGAGCCTCAACGCAAACACTTTTCAGATTTTTATCCGGATCAAATGTTTAAAAACCACGTACAGTTTTAGTTCTGCTTAATAATTATGCACTACTTTTTGTTGGTGTATCGCAATCAAATCCCAATAAAAAACACATTGAAGTTGTAAGGTAAAAGGTGAAGAAATTGACAAAAGCATGAATACTTTTGGACGGCACTGGAAATCAGCAGTTTACCAAGTATAGTTTTAAATCCATATGATTTTAATATTTACATATCGGAGAAAAGGACGGGTGAGTCGGCGCGGTGTGACTGCACGTCCTGCATGGCGTTCCATTCGTTGATGCGGGTCTGGTCGGAGGACACTCTGCTCTGATAATAGCTTACCCAGGTGAGGAACAAGCTGCCTGGGAAGTAGTTGTGGCAACGAGCCACTTCGCAGGCTTTGTGGAGCGACTGCAGAGCCGACCTGTCAATATCAGTTTGGAAGGATTTTGATATGATGGCAGTAAAAAGATTTTGTTTTATGAGAATGCCCTTAAGGATGAAAACAGTTGAACAACCGGAAGCTTAATAAAGATCCACTTGTTTTTTCTTTACACTCACCACATGGCTTGCACAGAAACAGGCTTGAATACGTGCACTCTGTTATCGGTTGATACGCTGAATCCGCTGAGAACAAAAAGGAGAAACAAAGCAAACCTTCAACCCTTTTGGCGTCTTTTGCTTGGAGAGTGCTGAGTTCTTTCATGCCTTTCATTTCTTACCCATCTCCATCCAGGTGTATTAAGGTGTCACTCCATAAGGGCAAAACCAAACCAACTGAACATGAGCTGCAAGGAGAGAGAAAAATAAGAAACCTCAATTTTACAACTTTATATCATCGAGGCGGCACACGTAGGTTTGAGCGCAATCATCGTCTCACCTGTCTACGGGACTAAAATCCATGCCAAGCACCACGCTCTCCTCTGTGTCCTGGCGTCCGATGGTTGAGGCCACCACCATGTAGCGTGTGGCCTGAGTGCTGGCGCTCTCCAAACGTACCGCCTGGAGGAGGAACCAGAAAGGGCAGAACAGTGAAAAAGCCGGCAGTGAAGTTGGTTTGTGCTTTGAGTACCGCATGACACGGATGTTTTGAGATCAACATAAAAAAGTCAGTGAATTTGTAACAACATAAGCTACAACATAAGCTACAACATAAGCTAACGCTATTGTTAGCTTCACGGACAGCCCAATAACAGGGTTCTGTCGCGGTCTGGGCTCCCCCTTCGAGCTGCACCACGTAACGCTCAGCTGCGTGAATGCATACTGAAACAGCAAAACGACAAACGTGTGCAGTCTTCGTTGTCTATATGTCTATAATTAATGTTTCAATTAATTTTTATGTGGTACAGGAGCAGCATATAGTTTTCACAAGCCTAGAGCGCCCTCTTGCGGCTATAGACGGTAATGTTTACTCCTTGGTTCATGTTGGTCAGTATGAATTAACATTTTAAAACATATAAATATGTTTTATATGTCAGGTGCGACATATATATTTGATATATGTTGCACCTGACTATAAATCGTAGGATTAGCCAAAGTATGAAAAAAAGTGTGACTTATAGTCCGAAAAATACGGTAGCATCATGCACCCACCAGCTTGATGTTGTCCTCTGGTCTGAGGAGAGTGAACATGGTCTGTAGATGCTGCTGGATGTCTCCTGTTAAGATTTAAGAAACAGCTCTTAAACAACTTAAGGCAACAGCTTTGCCTATTAATGCTGCATCATTTAGCTAAGAAAAACAAACTGAAACTGGTCGGCGCTTTGAACAGGGCTTTTCGCCTGACCTGCATGTTTACTCCGTAGCTGCGAGAAGCGAGAGGCTGAAGTTGGAGAGGAGCCATTTCCTCGAGGCAGGAAGAGAGCAGCTCCTTTGACTGTCAGGAAACTTTCACTGATGCTGCACAGAGACAAAAGAAAGGAGAAACTTGTTTAAAAAAAAAGGTATTAATAGCTTTTTTGGGCCTTAGCTTTCAGAGACTTTACTCAACAAACATTCAAAGCAAGAAAACTGTGTAGCATAGAGCGTCATACCAGATCAATGCCCTTCTGTCCAGTGTTATTGTAGTAAATACTCTCATTTGAATCAAAAACTGCATTTTAAAAAGGTGTAACGTATGTCAAACCCAGTCTGGCCAATCACAGCATATGTTCACTAAGTACAGTAGGGGATCTGTCATGCTATGGGCCTGTTCTAAAGGCTCTTGATCCTTGACGAAGTGTATGGTGTCATGAACTCTTTGAAACACCCGAAGATTACAATAAATAAAAGAAAAACAAAATCAGGTGGTCTTAGCCCAGGACCTAAGACTCTGTCTGAATGATGAGGAGTGATTGTGCAAAGACGAAGGAGTCAACATTGCACCGTCTTTAAACTTCCACCTTGTAAAATATTACAGAAGAGAAATAAGTGCTGTCCTATGTGCAAAAACAGCCCAGATACCAATAATGCCGCCATTGGTGACTTTCTTAAAATGTGAACCACCACATCTTAAAGTTCAGAGACACCATCTGTATTTACATGTGGCTTTTCATACCACAACTGAATCAAGCAGCCATTAAAAACATTTATTCCACAGTATCTGGTAAATACCTGCTATGGAAGCTTCCTGCCTGAAAGTGGAACACATTTCAGGCAGGACTGATTTGATTTCAGTTTAATTTAGATCAGGCCTGTGAGCTCCTAAAACAACCAATCTTGTGCACAGCAATTAAAAGCAAGATTTATGAGCTCAAGACAGTTTAGATTGCAATGTGAGACAAAAACCAGCAACTTCCAGTGACATGTTTGCTGAGTCGGATTTGATATGTTCCTAAAATGACAGAGGCACAGAAAAAAAATGGACTGGTTTACAGGAGAGATAAAAAGAAGTTGCTATTTGACTTAAAACAACGTCTTCTTTCATCTGAATTTCCTCCAATTATCGGTCCATGGGCTGCGGCTGCGACTCGCTGACACAAACCTGAACGGCTACCAGGCACCGACTTGGCACCTCTCAATAAGCCACTTATGCCGAGAACCCTATGGATAATTGAATTATGTAATATACTCAAGATATCGAACACAATAATCTGAATGTGAAAATCCAAGGGGTGTTTGTTCCCAGTCATTGCTAGATTTCATAGTGGTGATGATTACACTGTGTTTTAACAAATTGACAGTCCCTAAAGTCTGTATTTTATGATGACACGGAAAGCAGATTTTCTCACCACTGATGACGGAGTGTCCATATCCTCATTTCTACGCCAGAACATAAACATAGGGCAAGGATAGGGTGCAGAGACAGAAAGTCTGCAAATTTTACTGCCTGTCATCAAGATAAAAGGAAGCTAAAGCCAAACGCTGGAATTAACACGAGTTATTACAACGGGTGACAAAAAAGACAAATGTCGGCTTTAGTTGAGCAACTTTATCAGGTTAGAAAATTCCTCTGACCTTTGTCAGAGTTTACTGTTGAAAAAAAGAAGTATGAAATGTTAAATACTCTCGAGTAAAAACAGCTTTAAATCCTTCTCAAGACAAACCAAGGGATCAACAGGGATTAGACACTAAAAACACTCTGAAACAACAGCAGTGACAGAGTGATGACAATACCCACATGCCTTTCCTCAAAACAAAAAAATCAGCATTTTAGCACAATGCTGTGAGCAAGCCGTCAGGATCTTCATACCATGATCTTGTGAAAGAGCCGAGCTTGCACACGTAGAACCCGCACAGGCACAAAATGTCTCACAACAGTGCCAATGATAAATACATGACGCAAGAAATATTTCTAGCTTTGTTGATCAAACCCATAAATCACCAATAAATGCCAGCTTGATCCAGAGTGCTCACCTCCAGAGCTGACAGATTAATTATAAGCCATGAAAGTGTCTGGGGTACACAGTGTGCTTGCTAGCCTGGTGTTCCCTTAAAATGCATGAAAACAGAGGTGGGGGAGTGCATGCGAGCAGGTGAAGCATCCTGCAGGCGGGTTTGTCAGAAGGCAAATGCAAGGAGACCTGCTGGATCCAGGCTGCGGTGCAATCATCTAGTTAGACATCTCAGCAAAACTGTAAACCATTGTTAATTCAAACCTACTGGGAGCACGAATTAACGCAGAAATGAGTGCATAAAACTGCCAGAACATGCCAAAATCTAGCATGCAAGTTAAGCGTAAACAACGTATTGAGAGTACAAAATGTTTCTGCAGATGACGCTCAGATCGTTTCTGCTCAGCTGACCGCATGAACTCACAGCTGATAGATTTCCCCCCGAGAGATCACGGGGTTCTCGGTGAAGCAGGGTCCGATCTTCACCCCGCAGCAGGCGCAGAAGCAGCCGGCCGAGGAGCTGCGAGGGGTGGCCGCCACTCCGGGAGGCATCGCTTACCCGCGCGGCTGAGACGGTTCCAGACACCGCTGGAGAACCGAGGCAAAAAAAAGAAAAAGAAAAACTCCGAGCGCAGAAACTCCCGTGACTCTCACAGATTCACTCTTTGTTTTTATCGCTCATCGCCAGGGGCGGATCTAGAAAAATATTTATGGGGTGGCGAGAGGGGGGCAGGAATTTTTGAGGGGTGGCAACATATGACATTTGTTTATACTGTATTTAATAACAGTTATCACAGTTTGGTGAGAAATAGTATGTACAGTATGTGTTCATGTGAAACAGTTCATATTAGGAACATATACAATGTGATCTCACTTAATAAGAGATAGAAGTATGATAATACTACTTCAGGTGGAGCATTATCACAGGGAAGGTATTAAGGTAAGACACAGGTGCTGAGTCGCAGACGCGTGAGATGGACTGTTTCAGAGAGGCAGCTTTGCAGCATTTGCACGAGAAACTATAGAAAGAAAAATGTACCCATCAGAGATCTATGGACTGAGAATGGAACTGTAAAAACAAATGGGTCATGGTAACCAAACAAGGTACTGGACATTGCTTTTATTGTTTACTCAGAACACACATTTACCCCATTTGTTCCTCTGTAACTTGACATTTTTTTGACAGATGAGGTTTTACTGTAAAAGTGATGAGCAATACAGGACAGTAGTTCACAGCAGTTAAAGAGACATGAAATGGACATTTCATGCTTGTAAATATGCTTTAGATAGAGCTGTTTTATCAACAAAAAGGCAAGTACTGTATGTAACATCAAAATCTCCACAAATCTGAAAAGAAGCAACGTAAAAATACATTTTGCTCCCAGTCGGAAAAAGTACAAAACATTTTGTGAGTAGGTTCATACAGGTCATTTCTGGATAGTTTCATACTGTAAACAAAAAAACAATAACACTGCTTCATATTAAGCAGGATTTGCACCAGTATCACATTTTTTACTTTGTTTCACAAACTTTGGTTTTATTAAAGGTATATCAGATTTTCTCAGCTGTAAATACAGAAAGGTTGATAATGCCATCTTGTTAACAGCTTTGTAAAGGCTCACCAGAGAGCATAACAGAAAGTTAGCATGCCTATAACAGCTGAATGCGCCGATTTCCATGTTGCTCAGCAAAACGCTTCACAAATGTATCTAGATCTAATGCCTTTGTGCGTTTTGATTCAATGCTTAGTACAGCCAAACTTGATAGTCTCTTTTCCGTCATAGTTGATCGCAAATACGTCTTTATGAGCCTGAGAGATGAAAAACTTTATTCACAGGATGCGCTGCTCACAGGTAACACAACCCCTATTTTACACAACCTGAACAACTCATAAAACACATCCTGGTATGGGTCCAACATCTGAGTGAACTCCATGAGAGTGGTAGGACTTTCCTTTCCCTCCTTTTGTCTGTCTAGTACTCTCCTTGTCTGATGTAACTCGTGTTTGAGATCCTCAATATTTGAATCATAAGCTTCAGCCAATAATAGAACAGCCTCCTCTCTTAAAAAAGTTGGACTTGATGGATTTAGTGCCTGTACACCCGCATAATGTTACAATTTGTTTTAGAAAATCTTCTTCCTATTTCTCCAATCATGTTATCCAGAACTGGATAGTATACAGACACACAAAAAGTATGTTGCTATCTGGAACTACATGCTGTCCCAAGGTGGAGTGGATGACAGTGTCCTGGAGCACTTTTGTTGTCTGTCTTGGCCTCTTTGGTTTCGCTGAGTTGTATCAATGTTGCTTTGTTGACATAAATCCAGTGTTTCACTCCAAATTTCCTCAAAAGAGGCTTGACTACGGTACAGGACCAGTGTCTCCTTTAGTGCTTCAATAAGTTCAACAGCTTTTGCATAGTCCACTGTTTTAGACTGTAGCATGTCTGATAAAAAATTGGAGTCACTCAGGACCTTTCTGAACAGAACAAGACATCCAGCAAATTCTGATCAATTTGAGCCAGTATCCCTCTTGCTTCTACTGCTCTTTGTGGATGGTTCTCAGATGCAATCTCTTCAAGCACCTGTACTATCGCAGGCAACCTGTCCATAACATTGCGACATGCTATGTGCCTACAGGCCCAACGTGTATCACTTAGCTGTTGGAGTTCCCTTGGTGCACCATCAAACATCTCCCGCTGCACTTCCAGCCATTTGTTATGTTCATAAGACCCAGACATGAATACATACAGTTGTTCCAATAGTGAGAAGAAGTTCCCTGCATCTGCCACACTTGTTACAGTGTCTACAATAACTAAGTTTAAGCAGTGTGCACTACAGTGAACATAGAAGGTATGTTTGCTACTTCTTTTATTTTTGCTTGAACACCTGCATGTGCCCCACGCATCACTGCCGCGCCATCGTAGCCCTGGCCTACCAGGTTTTTCTTGTAGTCCAGCCCATGCTTCTCCAGGAAGAAAATAATCTTGTCACTTAAGGCGGCAGCATCCAGGTGTTCTGCCACTTCAACTCCAGAAAGCTTTCATGAACCACACCGTTGTAAAAATATCTCAGAACAAAAGACATTTGCTCTTTTTTCTGAACATCTTAGTTTCATCAACAATAACTGAAAACTGCTTGCTCGTTTTAACTTCCTGGATGATTTCCTTTTTGACCATTGCAGCCAAACACTCAAGCATTTCATTCTGTATTGTTTTACTTGTGTATTTTGCATTTTTAGCTTGTTGTTCAAGTCTTTTTTTAATCATGGGGTTATGGTTACCCAGCAGGTCTAACATAGACAGAAAAACACCTTTTTTTTTTCTGAGTCGGGAGACTCCCTGTGACCCCGCTGTGCTATGTTTTCTGTGGCTGTTAAAACTAAATTTCAGCTGTTTTAATGTAGTATTGATTTTCAGCCACCTGCTTATTTTTTTGCTCATCCATAAGTCGAACCATTGAGGTACTTTTATCCTTAAGTTTCTTGTTCTCTGTCCATGCGAACATTGCATTTACATGGCCTTCTGATCTGGCATGAGAACAGATACCACTGTCTTTCATTGTAGCCTTTTTCCAGTTACGATAACCCTCAAATGAGGTGAAAACAGTCCTTGGAGCATCAGGGAGGGAAAAATGCCTACATGCAAAACAGTAAGCTGCATCATTTGATTGCGAGTATTCTAACCAGGGATGGGATTTGTACCAGTCGCTGCGGAAGCTTCTCCTGGCTTCTCCCTGGAGAATCTTAGGGAAACTCTCACGCAGTGGCTGCACTGGCACCTCATACCTGGACCTGGATATGTCTAGAAAATGGAGGGGAGGAAAGATTTATACTGAATAACATCTGAAATAAGTTTACAAAATAACAGCTAGTAAAAACATAATCAATTAGGAACTGTCATTGATAGTTAACCATAAGACTATGTTAACACCTCCCTATCTTATCACACTTTAACACTGACAAGTTTTCCTAATTATTCATATTTAAGAAAACATATATAAAATAATATCCTAATATAATATTTATATTTATTTGAAGTCTAATCAATGTCTCTTAAAAAACACCTTAAAGCAAAAGGTCCATCGTTGTCATTTGTT